>NC_040039.1:8300387-8395814 GCF_003713205.1 Coffea eugenioides
ACGCCCTGATTCGAATATTGGAGACGTGGCAGCATTACTTACGGCCTAAGGAGTTTGTGATTCATACGAACCACAAATCATTGAAATATCTAAAGGCGCAACACTAGTTGAGCAAGAAGTATATTCATTGAATCGTCTTCATTGAGTCATTCCCATACATCAATAAATACAAGTCTGGTAAGACCAATATTATTGCCGATGCACTATCGTGCAGGTACACCCTAATCACCACTTTAGATGCTAAGATATTAGGGTTTGAATTATTAAGGACTTTTATTAAAATGACACTAATTTTGGAAAGATTTTGAGTCTTGTAAGTTATCTCAAAAGAGTAAATTCTTCATTTCTGATAGATTCCTCTACTATGCGATAAGTTGTGTATTCCAGTTTGTTTGATTCGTGAATTGATCATAAGGGAATCACATGGTGAGAGGTTAATGAGACATTTTGTGGTATCTAAGACGTATTCTATCTTTCAGGAACACTTCTACTGGCCACGCATGAAACGGGACATAGAGCAGTTCGTTGACAAGTGTATTACATCCAAACAAACCAAATCTAAGGTATGTCCGCATGACCTTTACACTCCATTACCTATACTTAAGGAATCATGAGTAGATCTATCTATGGATTTCATATTGGGGTTACTTAGATCTAGGAGGGGCAAAATTTCATCTATCTTGTAGTAGATAGTTTCTCTAAAATGGTGCATTTCATTGCTTGTCATAAGACTGACAATGCATCTGACCTGTTTCTTAAGAAGATAGTGAGATTGCATGGTATTCCTAGATCCATAATGTCAGATAGGGACGTGAAGTTCCTTAACTATTTCTAGAAGATCTAGTGATTTGAGTTGGGAACTAAGTTGTTGTTTTCAACAACTAGTCATCCACAGACAAATGGTCAAACAGAGGTAGTCAATAAGACGCTCTCAATGTTGTTGCGAGTTATACTGCGTAACAATTTTAGGTCGTGGGAAAGTGTTTAGCTCATGTCAAGTTTGCATATAATATAACTATTCATTCTGCTAGTCAATATTCGTCATTTGATATTGTGTATGGTTTTATTCCACTAACGCCTTTGGATTTAGTATTTTTACCTATTTCTGAGCAAGTTAATTTATATGGTAAGAAAAAGGTAGAGTATGTTCACCAACTTCATGCGAAGGTTCGAGCCAATATCGAGAAATGAACATTGCAATATGCTATTTAGGCCAACAAGGGACGTAAATGCATGGTGTTTGAACCTGGTGATTGGGTTTGGTTTCACCTCAGAAAGGAGCATTTTTTGATCCAATGTCGCAACAAGTTGCTATCACATAGTGATGAACCTTTCCAAGTATTCGAGCGCATTAATGATAATGTCTACAAACTCGAGTTTTCAGGTGAGAACTGAGTTAGTGCCACCTTTAATGTTTCTGACTTGAGTCCTTTTCTAGCAGGTGATGCGGTCGATTTGAGGGCAAATCCTTTTCAAGAAGAGGGGACTGATGGAGTATCCAAGGCTATCCAGGTCAATCCGAGTACTCAAGTTGAGTCCGTGGTTGTTCCAGGGGGTTCGATAACGTGAGCTCGAGCCAAGCGCCTCAATGAGTCACTTCAAACTGTGGTTTGAGTTGTCCAAGAATCAATTGGGGCACCAAATATGGAATCGAGTCTTGTTACTTTGCTCCAACCTATGGTTGAAGATGATTCTTGAAGGGCCGAATATTAGTTGTTAGTTAGTTGTTATTTTGGGCTTACTTAATAGCTAAATTAAACGGTCTAGTCTTAAATTTGGAATCGTTTCTAATTACTAGGATTTTGCACCACATGTTAAGGTTCGCTTAGTTGATTAAGTTTTAGTTGTTAGACCCACATTTAGTTAAACCCGTCTTTGGGTACATTTGTGTCAAGACCATAAAAACATCGTTGTTCATGGTAAATGACAGAAATTTTGTTGAGAGATTGCTCTCTTGGCTCTACGAGCTTCCCTTGAACAACTAGAATCATCTAGTGTTCAATTTCGGCTTATCAATCAAGAATATCATCCTTGATTGTGGCGCCTTCTAACAAATTCCTAGGGTTTGCCAATTCATTTGATTGTGGGTCAATTAGATTCACAATCATAGGGATTAGAGGGGTTCGGAGTAGGAATATTCGCCAAATTCAAACTTGGAAATGTCGCCATTGATCCGGGATTAGTCGTAGTAATTCTCGTCATCAACGGGATTCGTATCAACAGAGGTTGAAATCTAAGAAATCTATATTTTTAAACTCAATTCGAATCAACCAATTTGACTAGTTGAACTGTGAACTAAGTCAACTTTCAATCTAGTCTACTTAAAAAAGCTTTACAAACTTTTGCTCAAACTCAATCAAAAATCGAGTTCAATTGTGAATCAGAAAACCGGGTTCTATTGTTATTTCTTTTTTTACTAACTTTTCTTAACTACTAACTTATTTTTTTCCTATATCCTCTTCATCTCTAAACCCTATTCATCTCTCCAACAATAAGTGATAAGATGTTCAAAATCGCAAATGAAATGTTTCAACAAAATAGCAAGAAAAGGAAGAAAATGTAGATCGAAAAATCTATGATTATCAACTTCCAAAAATCGATAATATTAAATAGGAGATAGAAGAAAAAGACCAGAAGAGAATGAAAATAAAGAAAGGGGAGAAGGGTCTCACATATGTGAAGACAAGGAATTGAAAAAGGAAATCGTAAAAAAAAAAGGGTTAAAAACAAAAAAGCTCCCTGTGGTATATCTAATACATAGAAAAGTCCCCCGTAGTTTCAAAACATACAAAATGATACCTCATGTTTTGAACTAAATTGTAAACTAACAGAATTCGTTAACTTAACGAAAATGACGGTCTCGGCTGTTAAACTTACCGGATTCCGTTAAGTTTATCATTTATTTTACCGAATTCCGTTAAGTTTAACGAATTCTGTTAGTTTATAATTTAATTCAAAACATGAGGTGTCATTACCACGAGGGGCTTTTTTGTGTATTAGGTATACTACAAGGGTTTTTTTTTGTTTTTAACCCAAAAAAAAAAAAAAGGATAAAGATGCCGAGGGACCCTAAAAGCCTAGAACCCATCGTCTGAATTTGTTGATGATGAAAGTTGGGAAGATGAAGTCTGACAATATATTGCTTTTCAGGTTTAAAACTTTATAAATATTTGGTTTTGACCCATGAAGTTTTAAATAATCATAAGTACACTTACAAACTTCTATGTGCAACTTTAACTTTATATTTTTACGAATGAGTCTCAATTTGTTCATCTCCTTGAAAGAATTTACAATGTGCATTTGAATGTTAAAAAAATGAACTAATTAATTAAGAACAAGATTTTTGTCTTTTATTTGAAATTCTTACTATGTAACTGACATTGATTTATCATTTGTTAAGTTTACAATTAAATTATCTTTTATGAACTTGATGGACAAGGAATATGACAGTGAAAATAAATAAGTACTACATTTGTAGCCATTTTTCTACATTATTTACTTACATAAACTTAATATATATATATATATATATGTCACCTGATTCTTAGAATAATCTGACCTTCGTTGAACCCATTGACCTAACCCCTAAGGTTGACTAAGTCACTGCCTAGTCCGAGTTCTAAAACATAGATAGAAATTAGAGATCTTGGGCTATGTTTTGAACTCGAACCGAGCATTGACTCAGTCGAGATCAAGGGTTTAGGGTCAGTGGGTTTGAGTGGAACTGGACCCATATAGAAATGGGGTGATGCTATCATGATGTCATAAAGACATTTGACATTGAGAAATGTATGTTCATATGTGTTTGATGTTTTTAAAATATTTTACAAGAAAATACAAATAAAACAATGTAATCAAGTCAATTTACCAAAGAACTCATTTTAAAAAAATAGGTTGTAACTATGACTTAGAAATGTTTGTGGGTGACTTATAACTTCTTGAAACAATGAAGGGATAAAATATGAATACAAAAAGTGTTAGGACATTAATAGCAAAGTAAATCAATAAAATCTAATCCCTATGCCATTCGTCTTTTTTGTTGGCCGTCATATTGTTTCTTTCTCATTCATTTTCTTTACCAAACTACATCAGAGATAAAATAGACACCACATCATACCAAACTTCTATCAGAGATGAAACACATACTCACACCTACACCCATACTTATACCAATACCCACACACACGCAGAAACAAACACATACACACAAATGTTTTTTTTTCTAAGACATACACAGAAATGCATAGTATTCTTCTCATATTTTTGTCTGTATTGTCTTTATTTTTTCTCCTATTAGATATTAAAGCTTTTAAGAATCCAGCAACTGTGAATCTATAAGGGTGGCTTTAGAGTTGAGATGGAAGAAGGTGACTAGCAATGGCAGCGACTAGCAAGAAGACAAGGATGAAAACAAGTCAAAAAGGGGTTAGAAGACCTGGTTTTGATGACTCTTAGCGGTTCCCGATTGAACTAGGGTTTTGATCAGTCTTGGCTGAATCAAACACCATCTTGCTTTTAGTTCTAACTCAGATAGGAGGTCTTGTCGGTTTCTGGTTCAATTGGTCCAACAGATCAATCTGATTCAAATATTTAATTCCTCTACTTCCTTCTCACTTTTTAAATTTCATTCTTTCCTACTAGAAAAAAATATAAAAGTTTTAAAATATTGAAAATCACCATAAGAAAAAGAAAGGACGAATTGTTAAAAATGACATTGAAATAAGCAATACTGATCAATACAAGGAAAAGTCAACTTTAATATCTCGAAGGATGTTCATGAGAAATGTCTATTTTGTATGTTTTTAGCGTATTTTATTGCTTAGTTTTTGGTGTGTTTTAGTCACTTTAATAACTAAAAAACTAGGTTTCTAGTGAAGTTTGCATTTTGTAGTATAAGACAGAAAAATTACATTTCTATCTATTTAAGTAGTTAAAACTTCAATCTCTCTCTAAATGAGAGTTCACCTCTCCTCGGTATAGGAGCCAAAACTCTTTTCAACCCCTATTCAAATTTTTCAAAGTTCAAGTTCAAATTTTCAGATCCAAAATTTCGGTCCAATCTCAAAAGCATAGCTTTCTAATAGGGAAACCTCAGAAGAAGTTTTTCGACTTTGTTTAGATACGACTTAGCCCTAGCAATTAGTGTTGTACTTGATTTGTCTGGGAAGAGCTTTCATCTTTCATCTTTATTACAGAAATAAATGAGTGGGAAGGAGATCATAGAGACTGAACTGCCGGGACACAAGATTTCTCTTGCCTAATCTCTCTCAGTTACTTTGAAAAGTTATTACCTTTCCTAATCTTCATAGTTTTCTGCAATCTTTTTAACTCTATTATAGCAGTTTCTTAACTCTGTCGTAGCACTTTTTATACCCTTCATGTAGTCAAATTTAGGGTTTTATGACTTTCACGCCTTTTCTATTCATCTCTTTAGGTCTTTGTTGGGTGCTGGAACTTGGCTTTTTTCTTCTTTGACTTGTCAGCAGGCTAAACACAGAGCTACATTCATCTGATTTGGGTGATAGTGCAAAGAACACAGCAGTGAAGCTCGATGACAGAATCCTTGACAAGAGCTTTTCACATGTTTGACTTGGGGGTAAAAGAGTTGGAATAGGTTGATTTGAACTGGAGAAATCTGGTAGCTAGCACCGAGAAATGTAGAACCAGTTTAGTGGGAAGGATCATTGGAGAATAAGTAGCAAACTACACAGGGGTGAAGAATTTCACCAACCATGTATGTGGTTACTCTAGAAACATGGTGATTACTGAGCTAGGACCAAATGTTTTCCAGTTCACCTTTGAAGAAGAAAAGGACATGGAAAAAAGCACTAAGAGGGAGACCATGGATCCTGGATAACCAACTGCTAGTACTGAAGCCATGGAGTGAAGGAATTGAAAAAGACCCCGAAATGTTTAACTCCTCACTGCTCTTGATACCAGTGTGGAATCTCCCAATCCACTGGCTGTGTTGTGTAGCAGGCTTCAAAATTGGAGAAGTTTTTCACTCAGTTAATAGCGGTCATTATACCACCGCGAGGTGGAAAGGAAGGAAAACACATGAAGATATTGGTGGATGTGGATATATCACAACCGCTTGTCAGAGATGTCCAGTAAAGCATAATGGAATTGAAGTTTGGGCAAAATTCAAGTATGAAAAATGCCCGGATTTTTGCTACAGATGTGAAGTGGTAGGGCATGGGGACAAAAATTGCAATTTTAAAGAAAAAAACACGAACAACACTTAGAGAGGACTAGTATGGACCATGGCTCAAAGTAGGGAACATCATGGCTTCACCTCTAAAGTCACAAAAGGAAAACAATATAACAACAGAGAGGTCAAGGTTGGGGAAAAATCAGCAAATAGCGCTTACACTAAGAGGGCACAATCAGGCATACCATGTGTGAGACAAAGGAAAGGAACATCAGGCAAAACACAGTAGCCCAAGCACAGAGGAGAGAATAGAAAAGCAAATGGAAAATAAAAAAGAAAATCTGGTAAAAGCAAGTGTGGAGGGAGAAGGAATAAAGATAGGAGAAAACAGAAAAAGGGAAATGCAAATGAGGAAAAAAATGAGAAGAAGATGCAACAAGACTAGGACATGATGGATAATGCAAAAGGAATAGAGCAAGAGAAAGTGAAGGTAGAAGTAATGTTGGTGGATAGTAAAGGAAACAAAAAAGAGGCGAACAATGAGAAGCAGCAAATCAGCACAGGAGAAGCAGAACACAAATTAGAATCCGAAAGATAGGAAAAGGGAAAAGATAAGATAATCAACAAAAAAGAATATAGGAACAGGGAAAAAGAGTAGAGGGTTCAAAATCATCCCTAAAAGTATGAGGAACCCTTTTGCAGAAATCAATTTACCAAGGGGTGAGAAGAAACTCGGAGAAAAAAGGAAGTTCAAATTAAGGGATGACCCAGATGACATCCTAGTGAACATAAACTACATGGAGCAAAAAAGAAATAAACTGCCCAGAGTAGAACAGAAAGAAGTAATGCAGGAAAATGTGATGGAGTCAATCCCTGAAAGGCTTCCACAGTGTCAATGAAGGTTGTGGTGTGGAACTGTCAAGGATCAGGAAGCCCCTTGATAGTTCCCAACTGAAGGAGGTTTCAAACCTTCTCTCCCCTAGCATCATTTTTCTCAGTGAAACAAAAAATCAAAAAAAGTTTATGGAATCTGTAAAAAATAGATTGTAGTTTGATGATAGCTTTATAGTAAATTTGGTTGGCAAATCAGGGGGTTTAGCTTTGCTTTGGAAAAACTGTGTTAGAATTATCGATATAGAGGCAGACAATTTCTACACTGCTGCACGTATAATGGACATAAAGGCTAGATGTGAGTGGTGTTTCACTGGAGTATATGCAAGTCTAGATAATGAAACTAGGAAGATGCAATGGAAAAAACTGGAAAGGAAACTAAGTGGATGGGGGGAAAACTGGATGATGGCAGGAGATTTCAACGACATTGTCTCAAATGAGGAGAAATGGGGAGATAGACTGAGACCAGAAGGAAGCTTTCAGGAGTTCAGAAGTTTTCTACAAAACATTAATGCAATTGAGATAGGCTATGAGTGGAAACCTTGAACTTGGATGCCTCATTGGGAAGGAAAGGAAATAAAACAAATGTTGGATCGAGTGGTAGTAAGTATAAACTGGCACCAGACTTTTGAAAGAGCAAAGTGTATGCATAATGAGAATGAAGCCTCTGACCACTCCCTAATCCAAATTGACACAATGCCAGCACAAAGAAAAACTGGATGTAGATTCTATTTTGATAAGAGATTGGGGCAAAATCCAGAGGTGCAAGATGTGACAGCCCCACCTTACCCTAAGGCGAACCAAAGGGTTCGGCAGACCGCCTGCCCAGCTCTCGCCAGGACTACGGAGTCGAGTCACACAAATCCGATATTACGTGAGATAGGACCCAAAAGAATTGAATGATTGAAGACTGCCAAGCTTAACAGTAACTTACCAAAATCACATGGAAAAAAAAAACACTTTCATATATACATGTCGCTAGGTTTACAATTCAAATGGAACTAGTGAAACGAAGTACATTTAGAGTTTGCTCCCTCTCGAGGAGCTATACAAAAGAACAAAAGATTATCTAACTAGCTCAACTCGCTTCTCAAAATCATGATTTCCAAAAGAGGTTCCTGTAAGGAAAACAAAAGGAACAGAAAGGGGTGAGCTTGCGCTCAATAAGGTACCAAACAGATAGCAATAAAATCATGGCATTTCACGTTTAGCAAATCGAGTACACATGCCAGATGTAAAGCAAAGGAACCAATGATTCAAATCAGAAGGATACAGGTGGCTCTCAGGAGCCAAATTTCCAGCGCAGTACTTGATCCAAACCGGTTGACTCTCCGTCAACGTATATAGAACCAACGCGTCTGTAGACCCCACTTTACACCAAATCCCGTTCACCAAACACCCCTTTACCGGGCCCGCTCACCTCAAGCGAACAGAAATGGTAATACTCGAGTATACCGGAATCAAGGGTCTCAATACCCAAAGATCCCAAAACAGACTACCGTGGTTCGTTATCTAATCGTCCAGGCCCTTGCCGGCCCGACTCGAATAACTTAGCCACAGGATTTGAGCTCATAGGTCACAGAAATCCGAACAGATGCAGACACAGATAACAGATTCAAATTTTGCATAGTAAATTGGCATATGAACAGACAAGAGAACGAGTGTGATAAAGTACACCCTCGTCTCAAACAAATTAAACAGATTGCCGAGCAGAAATCAAGTTAAACAGCAATGGAGGGGAGTGGTACACTCACCGGTTCAAGTACAGATACCTCAAAAGTTTTCACTTCGGATTGGCTTTAATCGCCAAGAAAGCCTAAAATAATCAAAATAAACCAATTGAAGGTTTCATATCCAAAATCGAGTAAACGGAATGCACAAGTGAGGCTCGACTACACGTCGTACGCCTTGCCAAATAAATACTAATGCAAGGGTGGAAAACATGATTTTCTTGGAAACGAAAAGGTAACATGAAGACCTAGGCGCAAACAACCCAAAAAGCTTTCATTCTACCAAAAGGCAAATCCACTTAAAGGAACCAAACGGCCTAGAAAATCGGGCAGCATTTCCCCTAAATTTCTTACTTTTCCAGCCATTAAGACTTCATTATTTCCTCAAATCAGTCCCAACATCTCACACAAAAGTCATCTCATTTTCCAAAAGCCGTTCACTAGGCTCAAAGTAGTACAAGTACAAAAGTTAGCTAGGAAATGACCGGAATGAAAACAATCCCTAAAACATGCAAACAAAAACAAGGAGACTCGATAACGAGTCATAAACCAATGCCAAATATGACCCCAATAGGGTTCCATAAACATATACAAACATTAAAGGAAACCAGAAATTTCGAACATGCAATTAACTTTGGCCCTGAAAAAAAAACAGGTTTTGACTTTACTTTGCGGTAATAGCACCAAATGTACTACGATTATCAGATGAGGGTGCAAGACCCACCATCTCGAAGCTAAAAGACAGGGCTACAACATCACAGAAGGTCACTCAACCCAGTTTTGAGTGAAAACAGGTCAAAAATGCAAGCTACTTCATCAACAACGTAAAACAGATTCACCAAAATGCATTCTAGCGGAAACATCATAACTCAGGCTCTACAAGTCCAAATCCAGAAATTCCAAAACCAGATGAAAGCTAAGAAACAGGGTTAAATTTCATCAGAAGGCCTCAACAACCAATTCGGAAGAAATTCCAGCCAAAACAAATAATTACAGTCGAAAATCCCAATTTCGGGTAAAACCAGAACAGTAATAGTAATTTTGACTTTTCTCACTGTACGCTACTCCGATTGACCTGAAATTTTTTAGACACCTCTAAAATGTCATTCCATACAACTTTCATGTTTTGAGTTAAGGCCAATTCGGCCTCTATCTAGGACCAACAATTTCGGACAGAATGAAGAACCAAGAACCCTAATTTTCCAAAATTTCTTCCAAAACAGAAATTGATTGCAATTGTCCACTTTTTCCACCTTCTAGATGCCTTATATACCATTTCCAATCATCATATATAGCCACACAATCATGTTCATATTAAAACAGAAAAATCCCCAATAAATATAAAACTTCACCAATTCAACCAAAACTCAAGATTTAATCAATAAAATTGCATCTCATACAACCACTAAGCATGATTTAAGCATCACTTAAGAGAGGAGGGTGGTTCTTCACAACTTACCTTAGAAACAAGAGAGAGAGAGCTATGGGTCACCTCAACCTTCCAAATAACTTCACCAATCACCTCAAAATCACTAAGTGGAGGGGTTTTATGGAACAAAAGTAAGACTAAGTAGTTGTTTTGATGATTTGGAGCAAGATGAAATCAAGAACTTGGAGAGTTTTTTTTTCTTCTTCTTGTGAAGAGAGGTTCGGCCACAAGCTTGGAAGAAATGGAAGATTTTTAGTCAATTTTTTTGGGTTTATGTAATAAATGGTAAAAGGATAAATAGTAAGCAAATTGAAGATGGAATCTCTAAGTGACACATGTCACTTTCATTAATTACTTGCCTAACTTTTGTCTCTCTCACACCAACCACTTGGTAACCTCTAAATATCTCATAACACCCGATAAAATAATTCCAGTATCCAAAACTTAACCTAGTTGGCCGAAATTTTCCGAACTTTTCGCACTAGTGGATCCCACGTCCGGTATACGTTCTTAATTTCTCAAAATCTATTCGATACTAGAAAAATCATCTAAAAACTATATATGCTCCTTAAAATTATATAAAACAATTCTAATCACGAAAATGCAGAAAACAAGCCATGAAAAATTCTAAAACCTAGAAAATGAAAATTACGGGTTCTCACACAAGACTTGATCACAAAGGCCTGGAAAGTATAACAGAAAGGATCTCCAATGTTCAGGGTAATAAGGCAAATAAAGGACTGTAAGTGGGGCCTAATGGAATGGAGGAGGAAGAACAATAGGAACTCAGAGAAAGAAGATTCTGAAACAACAAATTCAGGAAGCAAGGGAAGGAGAATATAACTAGAACAAAGGAAGAATTGTTGAGCTAAAACTAAAACTGGGACAGGCATATAAGGAAGAAGAAACTTTCTGGGCATAAAAGGCAAGATGCAGATGGCTTCAAGAGGGGGACAAAAACATAGCTTTCTTCCATGCAAGGGTGACAACACGAAGGAGAAGAAATAAGATAATAGCCTTGCAGAATGAGAGAGAGGAATGGTGCAAAACTGAGCAAGATATAGAGGATGAAATTTATGGTTTCTACAAAAAAAAAACTCATTACATCAGCCCAGCCAACAGATTTTGAAGCTGTTATTGAAAGTGTTCCATGCACAGCCACAAATGAGATGAATGTAGTGCTAATTAAACAAGTTGATGAGTTAGAGGTAAAACTACTTTATTTTCAATGCATCCTGATAAAGCACTTGGAGCAAACGGTATGACCCTTTATTTTTTTCAAAAATTCTGGCATGTCATTAAACATGATACTGTGAATGCTATCAGAAGCTTCTTACACAATGGCCACTTGCTAAAAACTATAAATGTAACTATAGTGACCCTGATTCCAAAGGTAGAAGCACCTGTTAACATATCCTAGTACAGACCCATATCTCTCTGCAATGTCATATGTAGAATATTTGCAGAAGTGCTGGCTAATAGATTGAAGAATTTCATTCCCAAATGCATTAGTTATGCCCAATCTGCTTTTGTTCCAAGTAGACAAATTCTTGATAATGTCATTTTAGCTAGGAAATCACCATTTTCTGAAACACAAGGGGAAAGGCAAGAATGGTTTATGATCCTTAAGCTTGATCTTTCTAAAGCTTATGATAGAGTAGAATGGTAGTTCCTAGGAAGAATGATGATGAAGGTGGCCTTTTGTCCAATGTGGATTAGATGGATCATGAATTGTGTCTCAAATGCAACTTACTCCTTTAATATAAATGGTAGCCAAATTGGTTTTGTTAAGCCATCCAGAGGGCTAAGACAGGGAGATCCTCTATCCCCTTACCTTTTCCTCATTTGTGCTGAAGGAATATCAAAACTGATAAGGCAAGAATTGAACAGCAAATTAATCACAGGGGTGAACGTTGGAAGAGCATACCCTATGGTGTCCCACCTACTTTTTGCTGATGACTCTCTTTTTTGTTGCAAAGCTAGTATCAGGAAGGCTATGCAGATGAGGGACTTGTTGGACACGTATGCGAAGGCTTTAGGACAACTCATAAACTATGAGAAATCTGCTACATTTTTTAGTGCTAATACTTGCATGGGCCTAAGGAAGGAAATCTATTTAGCACTAGAGAACATGATAGAAGCTCTAATTGGAAAGTACCTAGGCTTACCTATAATGATAGGAAGATCAAAACAGCAAGTGTTTGGCTATATAAAGGGAAGTTGCAAAACAAGATGCAGAACTGGAAGAGGAACCTACTCAGTCATGCTGGAAAAGAGGTGATGATCAAATCAGTGGTCATGGCAATCCCAACTTACACAATGGCAAGGTTTAAACTTCCAAAAATTCTATGTAAAGACATATGCAGGATGGTGGCAAACTTCTAGTGGCGCAAGGTGGAAAATACTAGGAAAATGCATTGGGTCAGCTGGACTAAAATGACCCAAGTAAAAGGAAAAGGGGGTTGGGCTTTAGGGACTTGGAATGCTTTAACAAAGCTCTACTGGCAAAGCAATTCTGGAGAATCATAACAAATCCAAACATGCTAGCTAGTCAATAAAGTTTTAAAATCCAAGTATACAGGAGAGGGACAAGACTAGAATAGAGAACCAGTAAAATCTGCTTCTTGGGTATGGAAAAACATATGAGAAGGGAAAGAACTGATAGACAAAGGGATGAGACATAGAGTGGGCGATGGCAAAACCATACAAGGGTGGAGAGATAAGTGGATCCCAGGCTATGAGAAGGGGATGGTCAAATTAGTAAGAAAGGAGGGGTGTAGTATAGAAAGGGTGGAGGAACTAATCATAGAAGGGGAATGGAACCTGAGGCAGGTAAATAGTTGGTTTGAGCAGGAAGATGTCAGGCAAATTCTAGCCATTCCACTAAGCTTGACAGGAGGAAAAGATAGAATGTACTGGCAACATGCCAAATTGGTCAATTCATTGTCAAATCAGCTTATGCAGTAGAAAGAGAAGGAATTGGAAAGCATGGAAAAATGGAAAGAAGGGAAGGAACTAGTTACCCCCAACAGGGGTCAAAAATATGGACGAGCCTATGGTCATTGCAGCTAAAGCACAAGCTCAAACATTTTGTATGGAGTTTTTTGCTAAATAGCCTACCAGTTAATGAATAGATACACAAACGATTTGGGAAAAAGAATGAAATTTGTGACTGTTATGGGGAGGAAGTTGAAATAATAGAACGTATGATGTTCTTTTGTAAAAGTGTAGAGCTCACGTGGTGGTTAGCTCCAATCCAATGGAATGGTTTAAATGACATGAGGAGCAACTTCGTGAGGTGGTAGGAAGGAATATTAGAACCAAACAAGAGAGATAAGGGCTAGGAACATATTGCTCTGACTGTAAATATTATGTGGCAGATATGGAAAGCTAGGAACAAGAAGGTTTTCTCTAATGAAGTAGTAGATGCAGGTCATAGTCTACAAAAAGCACAAATGGAGTGGGTAGAATTTATGGAAGCCCAGAGTAGTAGAAGAAGGGAGTACATGGAACAAACAAATCACACACAGCCTTCAATAAGTTGGAAACCACCAAGCAAAGAAGTGGTCTTGATGAATATGGACATTGCATTTTCAAAAGGAATGCAGAAGTGTGGACTAGGAGGAATAGCTAGAAACTAGAAGGGAATGATACAAAAAGTAGGGCAAAATCTACTGAAAAGTCTAGTGAACCACTGGTGCAAGAAGCTACAGCTATTAGAATGGGAATGAAGATGGCGCAGAAAGCTCAATGGAAAGCCATAGTAGACATGATTAGAGAAGGGGACGTCAAGGAATCAAGAGTTGCAGTCTTACTAGAGGATATACAAAAAATGAAAGGCTTGTTTGATTAAAGTACTTTTTCTTTTGTTAAGAGAATAGGTAATAGTTGTGCACACAACCTAGCAAAGTTTGTTGTTAAACTTGTTAGAGATGTAGTTTGGGAAGAAAAAATTTTCCCATGTGGCTCAAAGAGAGTGCACAAAAGGACCTGTTGGGTAGTAAATCGTTTGTTGCTAATCTTGTAATATCAAGTTAGCAATGAAATATAAAGTGACTTTCGACCCAAAAAAAAGTAGTTAAAACTTCATGTTTTTGTAAGTTTTAATGATTCAATCATCAATTGAAGTGAAGTGAGAAGATATTTATATGATTTTTGATGATTTAAAGTGAATTAAAGTGAACATGAAGCGCAAAATGTGCAAATAATGAAATGCAATCAAGTGGAAAGAGCAAAAGTTTGACTATGATGATTGAGATGATTTTTGAATCATTTTGAAGTTAAGACCAAGGACAACAATTCTTATGAGATGTCAAAATTCAATTCATATGTTTTTATGGTCCAAAAGCTGAAATACAATCATGAATTTTTACTATCAAAGTCTAAAACTGAGTTCTGACTAATAGAGTATATTTCGGTATTTCTCAGCCTAAGAGGTCCAAATGACATGATTCTTCTGTATTAGAAAGCTAACTCAATTATCTATAACTTTCATGTTTTGTGCGATAGTTAGTTCATCTTTCATCATCGAGAAATTTGTAGCTCAAGTTGGTGCAAAAATGGAATCATCAGAAAAGTGCAAACCTGCAGTGAAGGATAATATGTGGGCCAATGCATAACCACTCTTGCATATTTTAACCCCCCCCCCCCATATTCATATTTCAATTCTGCAAGTTGCAGAGTGCAAGTTGCTTTACAAATTTCAGTGGGAACTATCCAAGAAAGTATGAAGATTTCTAGAATCAATTTTAGGCAATTTGAAGGAGTAATTTGCATCAACTTTAACCAGTAGTTTGGGAACTTTAATCTTTTATAAATAAGGCATCTTGTGAACATTTCTTTCAACTTTGCAAGCTAGAAAAACTATACAAAATGTATTCTTTCATTAGAACTTCTTAGTTCATTTCCTTAGTGTAGGATTAGTATAGTTGTCATTCAATCTTTGTACTAGTTAGACATAGATGAAGATTGGGGGTGTTTCTTTTCATTTTCTTCATTATTGGTTTGATATCTAGGGTGTGGACTTCCTATGATTGTTATGTAATCCTTTTATGAATATTTGATTTATTTTTTGTGCAAGTTATTAGCATTTCAATCATGATTAATTGACCAGTAGTTGTGATTATCTAAAGGTGTTGTATTATCAATGAAAGTTGTGATTCACTAATTCATGGAAGTGTTGTACCTAGAGAGTATTCTCATAAAAATAGGGAAACACCTTCGTGGTTTTAATCATATAATTTCATAGAATTTAATGAATCTGTAATTAGTTTCTTCATCACAAAATATAGTTGAGCAATAGTTATACGTATGGCTGGTACACTGGCGAAAGTAGGTATCACATACATTAGAAAATTAGCCATAATTTAGCCAAGACAATCAACTCATTTAATCAGTAATTTTCACTTGTAAGAGTAGTTAAACATTCAACAACTCTAGGCATATTTTTGTTGCCATTTTTACTATTTTTTTTACTTATTAGTAGAATAAATTTACTTTCTTTATGTGTAATCATCTAAATAATACAAGACTTTGTTAGGCTCATGAGTAAAGGATTGTATCTTACATTGATTTGAGAGATTGAAAAAGAACGATTAATATGTAAGTAAGGGGTTGAGACATAATAGTTTAAGCTTTTGGGTTAGTGTTGGATTTCTGACTTATATATTGGGCTTTTTGGTGGAGTCTCTCAAGATATGTTTCCCTATTAAATTGGTATCAGAGTTTCAAGTTGCGAAACTGGATTACGCATAGGCAAGTGAATTTTTCTAGAAGTTGAACCGGTAAAAATTCTCTTCTTGATAATGGACTAAAGTGCCAAAGTGCTAAGGAGTTTGGCTAGTGTTGGACTAGGTGCACCATGGGTTTGGCAAGCAGTCTAGTTGGTGTTAAACTAAGGAGCCAAAGGTTAACAGGGGTCCAGAATACAATTTGGATGTTGAAGAAGAGTGGGTCCATGTTTGGGAAAAGAGGCGACCTTGGGTGATGAGGTGGGCATGCGTTGACTATTAAAGTGGGTTTGAAAAAGGGTTTGTAAATTTGGATTTAATATAAGGAGTTATTCATGAAAGGGGAGATTTGTTACCTTTATGGGTAAAGAATTGTGTCCAACAGAGATGAAAAAAAAGCAATTAATATGTAAGTAAGGGGTTGAGACCTAATAATTTAAGATTTTGAATCTGAGTTGGGTTCCTAAATTACATATTGGACACTTTGGTAGACTCTCTCGAGTTGTTTTCCCCTATCAGAGTTCAAAAATTGCTGGTAATTAACAAATTTTTCCTATGAGATCGATACCTAATATTCCTTATACTCTATAAACAATCTGTATACTTGCAGAAAACAGAGTGTTTAGGTTTTTAAATTTTGAAGTGAAGAAAAAATCTCATCAAATTGCAGCACTTTGTAAATTTTGAAACAAGATGTTTATGTTTTTAAATTTTGAAGTGAAGAAAAAACCTCGTCAATTCGCATGATTGAGCAGTTTGTACTTCATGGTACAACCTGACTTTCAATATGCTAAGCCGAGAACAAAATGCGGAAAGAGCAAGTTTTCATTTAAAGGAACCAAGCAACGATAGACAATTCAAAGGTCAAGTCCACCCTTGCTTTTAAAAACAAACACATCCAGCAAGACTTATGATATGTTGATATATGAGAGAATGATTAAGGTGTTTCAAAAGAGAATAAATTTTTAGAAACAATTCCAAGCAGTAGATTGTTTCAGTGCTATAATTTAGTGGGTAAAATGAGACATTTGAAAAGTCCTATATATTGTGACTTTATCCTTTAATTAAATGCTACGTGAAATTCCTAATTATTTCAGCTTCACTTTTTTTTAGTTATATCCTACTACCAAATAGTGATATACCTTAGATTAAGGTTGTTCAAGTATAACTAAGTCAAGAAACACGTGTATTCAGCCAAAACAAAAAATAAGGAAATTAATTTCTAAATAGTACAGTCAAGAGAGAATAATTGATTTGACTTTAGAAGCCATACATGCCAACTATTCAATCGTACGACCAAGGACTATGAATAGAAAATTCTCAAAGTTACTCAAATATACCAATTATTTACCGAGAGGCTTATAGAGGTTGTGCTATAAAGAGGAAGACTAATGTTGAAGCACTAACTAAGAAGCATGACAGAAAAGGAGATGAGCCCTTCTCCTTCTTATGTAAGATTGGCCAGCTTCAATGAAGGAAAGGCAGCAGGTTCTCCTCGAAAAGGTTATGTTCCTGTGCTAGTGGGATCTAACAAAGAAGACATGGAGAGACTTTGCATACCCGTCAAGCTCATCAATCACCCCAGTGTTGTTTCTTTACTTGATGATTCTGTGCAGGCTTTTGGGGATAATCAGCAAGGATTGTTGAGAGTTTCGTGTAAAGTTGACACTTTCAGAGAATTGCTGAAGAGTCTGTCAAGAGGGAAGTAATTTTGGTACATGTATCATGTTCTTCTTTCTCACTAGGGTATCAATGTAAGATTTTGTTTTTTGGGCAAGAATTATAGAGATTTTACAAGATTAATTTTTTTTTTAATATGTCCCGTGGAAACTTGATGAATGTCACCTGTTATTGTTGAGCAACATTGTTAAGAAGAACATGCATTAGGTGTAGATCGATAAACCGTAATGCCCAGCTTTTGACACCTGATAAAAATTTAAGAGGTTTCATCCTAAAATTAGTGAGTTATGTGTGAGTTGGCTAAGGATTTTATTAATTTAGCTTGAAACCCCACGAAAATCACTATGAGATTTTTTTAAAAAATACCGAAGTGATAATTTTGCGGAGTGGATTCGGCTTATCGAATGGTGTGACCCTAATTTGTCACAATATCCTTAAATAAAAAATTTCTGATGCCAACATAATATTTACACTATGTATCAACATATGTTTGCTCAATTGGTAAGGACATGCTTAAATAAAAAATTTCTGATGCCAACATAATAAATACACAATATACCAACATATATTTGTTTAATTGATAAGAACAAATCACTTTTTCTCAAAAATTAATATCTCTACATTAATGGGTAGTCTACAGTCTTCGGGTACGAACCAACCAATTTTTTTTTTTTTGTGCTTTTTTTTAAGTACCCAAACTTTGTCTTACCAAAAAAATATGGTTAAATAAAACTTGTCAAATAAGTGAGTTTATCATTATTATCGAACCACTAGAATGAAAATTTTTGACAACTTTATAAACTTAGGAGGGCCAAACTATTTACATGATAATAATTGAAAGTCATTCCAATAGTGCTGTGGGACTTGAAAATTTTTCTTTCGTCATTTTAAGTCTTTTTATGTGCATTAGTAGCCTCGAGAAACTAGTAATTTGGTTGTGAATATCGGCTTTAATCTTAGAAAAGAATGGAAAACCATTGTGGTTACTAGTTAACTGACTAGCATAATAAGCGACAGTAAATTTTGTTTTAATTTGAATCACGAATAAGAGAAACCACATATTCTACCTTTTTAAACTCAATACTTTAGTACCTCATAAGATGCTTCTTGCCAAATTTCCTTTTAACTGAAGCAGGCATTGAGAATGTTGTGTTATTATCTCTAATTTCTCCTTGCTAATATTTCAGTGGTATTATTGTTTGTCCTAAGTATTAGCCATTATATGACCGAAAGGTTTAATTTGATCAAGTAATCAAGAAATGGACTAATATGTTTTACCTTAACTTGTGCAAATATTTGTTAAGTGAAACATGTTTTGTAGATGTTGAACCGTTAGCCTTCCGACATGGAAATATGTCTCCTCTTAGAAGTAGGTAGTGGAATTTACATCTTCAAGGAAACGAAGAAAGTGTAATCCAAGTCAGTCAACCTATGGAACTTGCTTTCAGCCCGAGAAAATTGACGCCTTCAATCATGGAACAGAATAAAGCAGCATATTCTGCCTTTTCCAACTTCAATGAAGCCGTGATGCCAGTTTTGGTAGAGCAATTTTTTTTGGGGGGGATCGGTGGGGAGGGGGGTGTGGGGATCTTAAGAACTTTTTCTTTAAAAATATGAATGGGGACATTGGTTTCAAACTACAAGATCAGATAGGAACCTGAATTGTGATGGGAAAGTCATATTACCACATTCGTCACCCAGTTTATGAGATCATCAAGTAGGAATTTGGAACACAAAGTTGCACATGTATAGAGGAAAACATTTTCACTCTATTATATTTTGAATACCCTTTTATGGGAATACGGAAGAAAGAACTTTTTAGTATCTGTTAGGTTTATGAGTAAAGGATTATATTCCACATTGGTCCGAAAGATAGGGGTAGAGCAGTTAATATGTAAGTACGTAATGGTTTAAACTTTTGGGTCAAAGTTGAATCCTTGACTTACATATTGGGCTCTTTGGTGGACTCTCTCGAAATGTTTTTCCCTATCAAATTGATATCAGAATTTCAGGTTGAGAGACTTGACTACTTATGGGCAAGTGAATTCTTTTAGGAGTTGGACCGGTAAAAATTCTCATTTTGATGGTAGACCGAAGTGCTAAAGTGTTAAGGAGTTTGGTTGGTGTTGAATCAAGTGCGCCACGGGTTTGGCAGGCGGTCCGGTTGGTGTTAGACCAATGAGTAAAAGATTGGCAAGGGTCCAAAATATAGTTTGGATATTAAAAAAGAGTGGGTCCATATTTGGAAAAAGAGGTGACCTTAGATGATAAGGTTGAGTTGCATTGAGTATTAAACTGGGTTCAAAGAATGGTTTTTAAATTTGGGTTTAATGTGAGAGGTTACTCATGAAGGGGGAGATTTGTTAGATTCATAAGTAAAGGATTATGTCCCACATTAGTCCGAGAGATAGAGATAGAGCGATTTTGTGTAAGTAAGGGCCCGAAACCTAATGGTTAAGTTTTTGGATCATAGTTAGATTCTTAACTTACATATTGGATTCTTTGGTAGTTCATACAAATCCGCCTGAAGGTATGAACTCATTTTTCATCAAACCCTAGTCCTAGACGAAGAATCAAGTTGATTTGCAGAACTCTTGACCCCTCTATATCACAAAACTATGAACTAAGAAAATTTCTTAACCCACTACTTAATAATTTAGTGAACCAAATTTGTTTGTAAAAGAACGTCACAATCAAGATGTATACTTGATTGATAAGTTCGAATTGAATACTCTCAAGTATTCAAAAAAGAATCTCTTGGACAAGAGAAAAGTAATAAAACTCACGTTTATTGGTGAACTCTCTCGAAGTGTTTTCCCCTATCAGTATCTTCAATTAGCACTTATATATTTGTTCACATGGAAAGTGTGTGAGAAGAATAGGAAGAAACTTCACCCTTCGATCTTATTCGTATTGTTTTTGTCTAGTTACCCTTCAAAGCAATGAGCATGATCAAAATCAAACTACAAAATGCACTTTTTTCAAAAAAAAAAAATTTGGAAGGGCATAATTTTTTTTTTAGTTGGAAAGACATAATTGTTATTGATTGCCTAAATCATTTCTAGTTTCATTGCATTTTTTGGGTAAACATTAGTAACTCCCTGTGGTATTGCATATTATCATTTAACTCTCCTAAGATTTTGAAACATACACATTAACCCCATGTGATTGGATGTAAAGTAGAAATTTCACGAAAAATAACTTCAAATATATACAAAACTATATGGAGATATTGTGGGTATATGCAAAACATATGAGAGTTAAGTGATTATTATTTCATTACATGTGTTTTTTGGAACACGTCTGTGTCTATCATTGTAATGGTATATCCTTTCCACTCATTTTTCACTTCACATAAAACAAAAAGTGAAATTATGGAGATATTTTATAAGTAAGGAGAGTCACGTAAAACCATTGCGGTTTACTAATAATTTACCCCATTTTTTGACGAGGAGTTCTTAATTCTTTTGGCATTTTAACGTTAGGTTCTTAGTTGTAACCAATAACCTTTCAAAGCGTCGAAATAGAGAAAAGAAAGAAGATGAAATCCAAAATTAGTCCAAAAATACAGATGATGGAATTCGAACTTGATTAGTACTATATAGGCGTATGATTATTGGTTAAGACTTTGACCAGGGTCAAAATGTAGAAATGACAATCTCTACTATTTACGAGGACCAAGCAACAATTAAGTACTGAAAGGTCAAGGTTACTCACGCTTTCACAATCAAAAAATATCCAGCTCGATCTATCTGTTTATGTACGAGTGCAAAATTGTTGGCAAAATAAACCAGAATTATAAGTATTTATTCATTTGTTTACTAGTCTTATTAGAGTCAGGTTTTCAGTAGTTGTGTGATTTAGAAGTATGTATTTTATTTGGTAACCATTAATGTAAGTAGTGTCTTACCCAACAAATCTGTTGGACTATAAATAAGACATTAGTTAGAATATTTTCTTAAGAGAGTTCGGAAGAGTTTGTAAGGTTTTATTATAGTATGACTTTCTTCTATTGTTTTATGATATAATACTATTGTGCGTTTATTATTCATTTCTCTGCCACATAAATATTTTTTAGTGATTCTTTTACTCCTTCAATCTATAACATTGCACGTATTATTTTTATTAGAATCATAAAATTTGGGCTCTACAATTGGTATTATGAGTTCGAATACAAGGTTTGTCTTGGTTGTTTCCACTGTTTTAGAATTAGTGCACAAAATTGCCAAAAAGTATTTAATTGATTGAGTTAGATCACAAGGTTGGTCCTGAAGTACGTAGCTGGTGAAGAATTCGACCATAGGACTCATTCGAAAATTATCAAATTGTTGTAGTTCTTATG
Organism: Coffea eugenioides; assembly: GCF_003713205.1. Taxonomy (NCBI): domain Eukaryota; kingdom Viridiplantae; phylum Streptophyta; class Magnoliopsida; order Gentianales; family Rubiaceae; genus Coffea; species Coffea eugenioides. The sequence continues at coordinate 8,322,340 of NC_040039.1, forward strand.
ACAGATATTAGAGAAAAATCTTGTCAAATGTGTTGATTGTTGCGGCTTGTCAGATTGAAGGACTTAATTGATTGATCAGCAAGGGAGGCCAAGAAAACTTGACAGAAGGGAGAGAAAATTTAATTTAAGTATGTAAATTGTTTTGAGTTGCCATAAAGAGAGAATTTGTCAATTGTGAAAATTTTAAAATTTTGCACACACTAAGTACGTATGATGAAGATTAGAATGGAAGATAATAATGGAGAAATATCTCAAAAGGTGTGGTTTGGGTGACATTTTTGAATTAAATTCTTTCTATGGTTTGTCAAAAGATGATAAGAAAAAGAAGACTAAATTGTTTTTCTAAATTATGCAAAAATCCAAGGTTAACGAATGTTATATAAGACTCTTTACTGACTCTCAATCACCTCATTGTTTTTAGTCAGATCTCTTCTATATTTTGATAGAGCTTGATAATTAGGAGTATGATCATAAATCAAAATTTGGTTTGACGTGGGAAGTTAATTTGGAAGAAAATTTGTTTGTTAACAATTGAGAGACATTTCTAAAATTTTTCATGAAATTGAAAATTTTGATTTGCATACCTTGTTTGAAGAAATTAGAGGTGATAAATTTGTGGAAGAAAAAAAGTTTGTTGATTTGATAATACAAGAAGAAATTCTGATTTGGTTTGTGAAGAAAAAATGATTGTTGTTGAAAATTTTATTGACTTGAACTCTTTTCAAGGTGTTGGAAAAATATCTGATTTGATTGATATGGATTTCATTGAAATTAAAAAATTTTTTGTCTGAAGAAACTTAATTCATGGTATGAAAATTTTGAATGATTGTTGTAGTGACTATTCTTATTTATTTGGTGATGATAATTTTGGCAAGAAAATAATCTATGATTTTGTATTGTTGGGCACTTACGTTGGTGACTTTGGCAATGAATGGGTTTGAATAATTGAGTACTTTGATTAAGATGAAATTATTGAGAAATTGTTTGCAAAATACAAAATGGTGGGTGTTGCAAATCATCTCTAAAACTACAAAGTTTTCAATAATGTTGCATGTTCGAGATGGAGTTAGACCGGTTTCAATGAAAAGTTTAGTTTAAGGGAAGCAATGTTGGTAAATTAATCAAACTTATAAGTATTGATTTATTTTTTTACTAGTTTTATTGGAATCAAACTTTAAGTAGTTATGTTATTTAGGAATATATTTTATTTGGTAACTGTTATACACTTTCCCGTTAATGTAAGTAGTGTCTTACCCAATAAGTCTCTTAAGTTAAAAATAGGACATTAGTTATTATTTTCTTAGAAGAGTTTAGAAGAATTTATAAAGTTTTATTATAGTGTGGCTTTCTTCCATTGTTTTGTGATATAATAATATTGTGCATTTATTATTTCCTTCTCTCCCATATAAATATTTTTGAGTGATTCTTTTATTCCTTCAACATATAACCTTGTAGGTATTAATTTTATGGGAGAATTATAATTTTTGTCCCCAATCTATAGTCCATGCACAGAATTAGTCCCCAATCTATTTCAAAAATCAATTTTGGTCCTCAATCTATTCAATTTGTGCGAAAGTGGACAATTGATAAAATTTCTTCAATTTCAATTGAAACCAAGTCATGTGAGATCATGTGCCGGCACTTAAAACCCCTTTTTTCAATTTTTTAATTTCTAAAATGCATTTTTTTAATATTTTCAACTTTCTCTTGACTTTTGTTTTATTAAACAAAGACATAAAACGGCTAAAATTTACTAATCAAGCAGTTAATAATGATTAGTGGAAAAAATCACATAATAAAGAAATTAGCAGAAGTACGAACAAGAAAATTGCCAACAATAATTTTCTTTCCCTCGCTCTTAGTCTCTCAATTATAGCATTCTTAGAGTTCATGGTTCGCAACAATTTAGGAATTAAAGCAGTAGATCTTCTACGCATTTTCGGATCATACCATTCAAAATAATTGCAACCTTTTCCTCTATCACCCTTCACAACCAACATCATAAAGCTTTAGCACAAAGGTCAAATTCATCAACCAAAATCAAAAACAGAGACAACCATGTAAAAAATTCTGTGGGAAGTCTGTCTTTCTATTGCTTCCATGCCTTCCATATATACAAGCATCGAGGACAGAGTTCTATCACATACCAACTGAAAACAAAATTCTATCACACCTCAATGACAGAGTTCTAACATACCTTAACTGCTCCTAAATGTTTCTAAGGATAACGACTACCGAGAATAACTAAAGGTACAAAGATAGACATATACACAAGATAATCTTCAATACCCCTCCCCCCCCCCTCAAGTTGGTACGTGCAGATCGCAAATGCCCAACTTGCGAAGAAGGTACTCAAATTGTTGTCTCCCAAGTGATTTGATAAAAATATCGGCTAACTGCTCTGAACTACGCACATAAGTAGTAGTGACATTTCCCCTCCGAACTTCATCACGCACAAAATGACAATCCACCTCGATATGTTTGGTTCGCTCATGAAACACAGGATTAGCCGCTATATGCATGGCTGCTTGACTATCACAGTAAAGTTGCATAGGACCAGAATGTAACACCCCAAGGGAAGCTAGCAGGCCCTTCAACCATCGCAGCTCACAGATGGTCACGGCCATAGATCGATACTCTGCTTTAGCAGATGACCTTGACACTGTATGTTGCTTCTTAGCTTTCCAAGATATAGGAGAGTTGCCCAAGAAAACAAAGTATCCAGTGAGAGACCGGCGTGTCAGAGGACAACTTGCCCAGTCCGAATCACAATATGCTTACAAGTGCAAATTACAGTCTGATCGAAGGAATATGCCTTGACCAGGGCAGCCTTTCAAATAGCGAACCATCCGCAAGGCTGCTTCCCAATGTTCCTCTTTGGGTGTCTACATAAACTGAGCGAGAACATGGACACCATAAGACAACTCAGGGCATGTTAGTGTCAAATAAATTAACCGGCCTACAAACCGCCTATACTTTTCTGGCTCTATCAAAGGCTTGCTGTCTGCCATTGCCAACCGATGATGTTGCTCCATCGGCATTCCTGTTGGCCGAGCATCCAATAACCCGACATAAGCAATAATATCCAGTGCATACTTTCGTTGACAGAGAAAAATTCCATCCTTATTTCTAGCAACTTCCAATCCTAAGAAGTATTTTAATACTCCTAAGTCTTTTATATGAAAGCATTGACACAAATATTCCTTGAAGTGCTGAATTACAGCACTGTTATTGCCCCCAATCACAAGGTCATCAACATATACAAGGATACTCATTTGTATGGTATTCTGACTCAAAGTAAACAATGAATAATAAGAATGAAATTGAGAAAAACCGTACTGCTGCAAGGCATTTGTGAGTTTAGCAAACCAACAACGTGGAGCTTGTCGCAACCCATAAAGAGACTTTTGTAGCCTATACACCTTTCCAGATTGTGGAGTTGTAAAACCCGGAGGCATCTTCATGTACACTTCCTCTGCCAAATCACCATGCAAGATTGCATTGTGAATATCCATCTGGTGAAGTTCCCATTTCTTTGCTACCGCCACTAACAAGAACGTGCGACCAGTCACCATTTTTGCAACAGGAGAGAATGTTTCATGATAGTCAATTCCCTCAACCTGATTATTGCCAAGAATCACCAAACGTGCCTTATACTGCTTGACAATTTCATCTGAGTTATACTTCATTTTGTATACCCATTTGCTACCTATGGCTTTCTTTCCGGTGGTAGGTCTTCCACCGTCCATGTCCCATTATTCTCAAGTGCATCGATTTTATTCTTCATGGCCTGTCGCCACCGAGAGTCCTTCACTGCCTCACTATAAAATTTTGGCTCCTTACCGGTTGTCACAGCTGCCAAGAAAGACCGATGATGCTCAAAAAAATTATCACACGTTAATGTGCTATAGGATAAGGAGTACCTGAGGATAAGATTGGTTTGGGTGAACACGCTGAAGGGCTTATGCATTGAGCTATGTACGTTACATAATCGTTTATTCGACTAGATGGGCACTTTATTCGTTGACCACGCCCAAGTTGCTCATCAACCGATCCAACTTCTTCACCTATGGTGCCCTCCTGTCTTCGTTATTCTCATCATTGTGATCCCGATTTGTGATCTCCGGTATTATACTCGCAATTTTTGTAAGCAGATCATCTTCCCTTGCATCAACCACTTCGCGTTCAGCAAGGTCAAGCGGCTCAAGTGAACTTGTCCCTAGGACATCTTTGGTCATATTAGTTGCACTTTCCTTTGCATACGAAAACTCATCTTCTGAAAACGCCACATCTCGTGATACAAAATAGTCACCATTTTCAAGGTCATACAACCACCATCCCTTCTTACCAATTTCAAGGTCATACAACCACCATCCCTTCTTACCAATGGGATATCCTACAAATAAATAACGCCGACTACTATTGGCAAACTTATCTCTTTCTTGATTCACATATCTAGCATAGCACAAACATCTGAATACACGAATATGTTTGTAACTGGGTGGCTCTCCAAACAAACATTCATACGGCATCTTATTCCCCAAAAGTTTGGATGGAGTCCGATTAATCAAATATTCGGCAGTCAGCACACATTCTCCCCAAAATTCAATGGGAAGATCTGCTTGAAAACGCAATGCCCTAGCCATATTCAGAATATGGTGATGTTTCCTTTCAACCGCCTATTCTGCTGGGGTATTCTTACGCATGATGTATGACGTATCATTCCATTTTCAACAAAGTAACTATCTAAGCAAGTGAATTCCATGCCATTGTCACTTCTAACAATTTTCACATCCTTGTTATATTGTCGTTTGACCATTGCAAAGAAATTACGAAGTACACGTTCTACTTCGGATTTAATAACCAACATATATATCCACACAGCTCTTGAAAAATCATCTACAATAGTTAAAAAATATGATGCGCCACAAGAAGCAGTAGTTCGATAGGGTCCCCATATATCACAATGTAGCATCTCAAAAATTGCATTGGCTTTATTATCACTAGGAAAAATACTTCTCTAGTCTGCTTGGCTCTTAAACAAATTTCACAACGTTTTCCCTTATTATACTTATTACTGCTAGAACTCACATCAGGAAGTAATCCTACTATTTTTGCAGATGGGTGTCCCATTCTTCTGTGTCATAGCCCACTGGTATCCAGACATTTTGTATTGCATGCCTTGATTTCTCCCATGAACTTGAGGTAGTAAAGTCCTTCGCATCGTTCACCCGCTCCAATCACCATCCTCGAAGTGCGGTCCTGTATAACATATAATTTTTTTAGTAAATAAAACATTGCAATTCAATTCGTCAAGCAACTGTGATACTGAAATTTAATTGCAGTTCAAATTGGGGACATATAGCACTTTCTTCGACTTCACATATTTCCCCAAACGAGCTGACCCTTCTTTTAATGCCATTGTTTGGTTGCCATCAGGCAATCCTACTGCATACCCCATCAAATCCTTCAATTCAGACAAACATTCTAAACTCCCAGTCATATAGTGAGACGCACCCGAGTCAATTATCCAGTTCAAAATAATGCTTACCAGATAGCTTTTCGTTGGTACTAGGTTTGCAAGAATTCAACAGACTCAAGAAAGCTGCCCACTGTTCACCATTCAACAATCCTTGTGCTGTATGCTCCCTTTCTGCGGCTACTGCTGACGAGGAGGACTGACCAATCGTCTGAACAGAGTTAGCCCTAGGCACACCCCCACGTCCACATCCAAAATTCTGGTTTCCGCGTCCATGTCCTGAACCGCGTCCATTTCCTTTGGGCCGATCACGCCACCATTAGGATATCCAATAAGCTGAAAACAATTTCCAGCATCTTGTTCGCTACGATTGCAATATGAACACAGCGTAGACCTGTCCTTTATTTCAGTCCCAAGTTTCCTACCTCCTACGTTGGCCTGAACAGTAAAACTCACGGGATCTCAACATCCCTCCTTTCCTCTAGACATGCTTCGAGCGCGCTTCTCTTGGCATATCAACAAGTATGCCTTACCCACACTGGGTAGTGGTTCTGTGCCAAGAATGTTGGAACGAACTGTTCCATATGCCATGTCATCCAAACCTAACAAGAACTGATGAAGTTTCTCTCCCTCACGTTTCTTGTCAAGTTGGACTGAAAGATTGCACACGCATCTTCCACATTGGCATGTCGGAATTTGTTCATAGTTTGCAAGCTCCTCCCACAATTGCTCCAATTTCCTATAGTAGGTCACAATTAGAAGTCCCCGTTGTTTCCATTCTGCAATCTCTCCTTTGATCTGTTGTACCTGAGGCCCGTTAGCGACAGAGAACCTTTCTTGGATGTCTTCCCATAGGTCCTTTGCAATTTCCATATGAGTTATGGTGGACCGGAAAGCTGGCTCTATCGTGTTGAGAATCCACGACACTATCATCGAATTTACAGTCCACTAGTCCTCTAGATCGATAGAATCATCATCTGGCTGTGTCACCGTTCCATCAATAAATCTCATCTTCTTCTTGGCTCTCAACGCAGTGCGCATCGCTCGAGCCCATTCATCATGTTGTCTCCTTTCAATTGTACCTGAGTAATAATAGTCCCAAGATTGTCATTCGAAGTCAAGATGTATGGTGAAACAAATTTCTTCCCAACATTCTTGCTTTTCCCTTCGTCATCCATGGCTCTGATACCATGTAAAAAATTCTGTGGGAAGTCTCTCTTTCTATTGCTTCCATGCCTTCCATATATACAAGCACCGAGGACAAAGTTCTATCACATACCAACTGAAAACAGAATTCTATCACACCTCAATGATAGAGTTCTAACATACCTCAACTGCTCCTAAATATTTCTAAGGATAATGACTACCGAGAATAACTAAAGGTACAAAGATAGACATAAACACACGATAATCTTCAATAAACCATTCCTTCTTGATGGTACAAGTGAAATTTCTTCTCCCAGAATTGTTGTCTATCCAGGATGTAACCATTGTTGCTCGCTACTTGCAGTCACAATTTTTCATTGGTTCCATGAGGACGTAAATTGAGAATAGAAGCTCAATGCAAAGTTCTGCCTAATTCTTGCAACTTTTTGCCAAAATCAGCAATTTTTGTTCTCTTATTAGAAAGTGATTGAGGCTCCTAGGGTATGTTCTTGAGTTGGAAGAGAGAACATGGGGAAAGAAAGAAAGAGAGGACATCGACACCCCTATTTATTTTGTGATTTTTTCCACTAATCATTACTAACTGCTTGATTAGCAAATTTTAGCCTTTATGTCTTTGTTTAATAAAAAAAAAAGACAAGAAAAAGCTGAAAATATTAAAAAAAGTGTTTCAAAAAAGGGTTTTAAATGAGTTTCAAAAATTAAAAAAGGGGTTTTAAGTGCCGACACATGGTCTCACATGACTTGGTTCTAACTAAAATTGAAGAAATTTCATCAATTGTCCACTTTTGCGCAAAATTGAATAGATTGGGGACCAAAATTGATTTGCGCAATTGATTGGGAACTAGTTCTGCACATGGTCTATAGATTAGGGACCAAAATTACAATTCTCCATTTTATTAGAACCCTAAAATTTGGATTCTACAAAAACTAATGTATTAAAGCAAATAACCCAACATCTTGAATCTGTCAAGTAATTTACCATATTATGCCAACTGAACTACAAAAATAGAACATGCACGCACACTTGATCTGTGTATTAAGAAATTATGTTCTGTATGAATTAAAATTGAGGGAATTTGACTATTTTAAGACATTTAGAATTTTCTAATACATCTTTATTGTTACCACACCTTGTATTACAATTCCCTTTATTCATTCTGAATAATCCTTTGCAGGTCCACTTGTTCTATGTACTTAAAGACACTTGTTACAAATTCAGAGAAAATTTAGGGTGAACCAGCTGAGCTAGATCAGTTGGCCACCAAGGGAGGGACTAACTTCTCTAGAATTTTTTGAAGTATGGTTGAAGGCTATTTAACTCCTCTCAAATCTCTCAATAGATTAGATAAGTTCATCCCCTCCCCTTTCGCCAATAAGATCAATTGTAACAATGTTGTTGTATTAAAAAAGAGAAAATTTAGTGTGGAGTCTATTGGCCCTTACTGACCAAATTATGGTTTGTAAGGAAGACGGCTCTTACCTACTCTTTTGGGTAGAAAAGAGTTCAGGTTATTTTGACTCTAGTCATATTCACATGCTAAAAGACGGATCTTACTGTTCATATAATGGACTGGCTAATGACATCTCGGTCAACTGATAGAATCGGTTGAGATAGGAGACTCAAAAGCAAAAGTCTTCACGTGGTGCTCTAGATACGTGGTTTCTTGCCCTTTCTAAATAACCTAGTGATTCGATTATGCAGTTTATGTTCGATCGTTTCAAAACCATGTGACATCCCATAAATAATGTAGGTAAAACGTTGAAAAAAGATATAAATTTGAGAAGTAATACAATTCTCCTTTTTTTTCGGTTAATCGTCACCATCTACTCCTATTCTAACATATTCTAAATCGTCACCATTTACTCCTACTCTAATCTATTCTAAAGAAACCAACTTCCTCTAGAGGAGTTTGCCACCACATTAATTGTGGGGTAGAAGGTCAAGGGTTCAAACTTTGCCTCTCATCAATATGTCTCTTTATAAGGTTTATTCTAAATCCATACGGGTACATGGTACACCCATCTAATCTGATGATAGTTCAGTTCCCATCAAGTTTCCCCGACTCAGTTGCGCTACTCCCTAAAGTAAGCTCCCCCCCCCCCCCAAATAAGAGTAGGAAGGGAAAAATGCACTTTTCATCCTTAATGTTTAAGGTGTTAAACAATTTCATCCCTAAAGTTTCATGCAAAACATATTTCATCCTTGTGATTTTATAATTTTAACTAATTCCATCCTTAAAGTTTCACACGAGCACATTTCATCCTCATAGTTTAATAGATTTGGCAATTGAGGACAATTGATGGATTGTCAATGATTTTAAATAGAATATTGTCACTTGATCACAGCATGCCCATTATTAAAAAAAAAACATTGGATCAACAAAAATCTTAAAAATCTTTTCTTAATTCACTTTTTCATTTTAGTACCAAAAAAACCTAAGAAATTTTTAGCCACGATTACTCTCTTCTTAATCACAATTGAACAAGAAGATATATCCAAAGAAAATGAAGTCGCGGAAAACAAATAACCCCACTATAGCCAATTGGAAAAAAAAAATGTCCAACAACTCCATTACAACTAATTGGAGAAAAATATTAATGTGAAAGAAAGAATGGTTTGGATTGTCATTTATTTGCAAAATTTTGTTCTGTTGTTGTGTATTTTGTACCAACAGTTGCATCCTGTACACGTTTTTCAATCATCTATCTATCTTTCAATCTATATGTTTTATCTCAAATACATCATATCATAATTTTAAAAAACAAAGAGGTAGTCTCATATCCAAAAACACTTGTTATTTCTGTAATTTAATCAATAACTGAATTGAGTATTAATAATACAATAAATAATGGGACATGTGATGATATTATGCCCAAATTGGTTAACAATCATATAATTGTCCTCAATTGGTAGAAATTATGAAACTATGAGGATGAAATGTGTTCTACATAAACTTTAGGGACAAAATTGGTCAAAATTATAAAACTATGAGGATGAAATATGTTTGGAATGAAACTTTAGAGATGAAATTAGTTAACACCTTAAACATTGGGGATGAAAAGTGCATTTTTCCCAAAGCAAGAAGGAGCATTATATTCAGTATTCTGAATTGTGCTATCATGCAGTTACCAACAGTCATTTAATTTTAAGGTTTTTACTTTGAAAAGTCTAAGAAGATTTGTGTTCTTTTGACATATAACTGCATGATTATGCCCTTATTCCAAAATATTCAAATCTTGAACCTGTCAAGCCATTCATAGGCTAACAGAAAACAATTTTGTAAATCAAACATTTTTTCCAGATAGATAGAATTGGTCACAACGACTATCTTGTCTACATGTTTCTCTATGTTTCAACTAATTACATGATCGAAAGTCATCCCATTAGTTGTATTGTGGCACTTTAGGATTTCTCATTTACCTTTGTCACTTTTGTATTTATATCAGTAAACTAGGGGAACTAGTACAAATTCAAGTTAAGAAGGCATTGAGAATATTGGGTTATGATCATTATTGTTATGCAAGTGTCATGTTTGGATAGAGTATTATTTGGAATAATTACCGTAACACTTTTTATGATGTGATTTATATGAGATAAAAAAGTAATTAAAAATATAAAAAGGTGGATTGAGAAATGTGTTTATGATCCAAGCAAAATATTATTTGAGATAATTCAGCAATTCCAATATCGCATCTACTATTTGACCGCAATAATTTACTTTGGTCAAGTAATGAGTATATGGAATATTTTTAATTGTTTGAACTCGTTCACACAATATTTGTCAAGTGAAATAGGTTATTTTTTTGGACACTTCACCCATTAAAATATAGAATTCATCCAATTTAGTATTTAACTTTTATTTTTAGACACTTTGCCTCCTCAAGCATGAAATTCATCCTACAGAATTGTCGACACTAATATAGTAGACAAGTGATGCTCTAAATTTAAGATTGGCAAGTAATGCTCAAAATTCAGGGATTAAAGTAGGATGGATTAATTCATAGTGAAGTATCCAAAAATAAAGTTTAAGAACTAAAGTCGAAGTGCATCAGTAGTTAAAGGGTTTCAAGCGAAATTGTTTGGTATCAAGTCAACAATTAAACGGTCAGGTTTAAAGGTTTTTCTCTCATCTTTTTCCATTAAAAATGCAAATCTTTTTTTCCATTAAAAACTAAGGTTGAAGTGAATGAAAGGCAAACTTAGACATTCGGCTCAGGCAAAAGTCACTGTTGATTACTAGGTTGATAACTTGAGATTGGAGACTCAAAAGCAAAAGTCTTCACATTATATGTTCTAGATACGTGGTTTCTTGCCTTTTCTAAATATAACCTAAAGAGTCAATTATGCGGTTAAAATTGGATCATTTCAAAATCATGCGAGCAAAAGTCATCCGGTGAATGGTGTAGGTAACAAGGTTAAACAAAATATATCAATTTTGACAAGAAATGAAATTCTCGTTGCTAGTAAATACAAGGGATAATTTCACAAGTCACCCCTAAGGTTTCTGACTATTTCACTTAGCTCTCTTGAAGTTTTTAAAAATTGCACTTATGTTCTTTTGATTTGACATTTTGGTAACCAAACCTTAAAATTAGGTCAAAATTTAAATGAATACTCTAAACTGCCCTTATCTTATTAAATTTTATTTTAATTTGACACAATTATAAAAGAAAGGAGTTTGAAGTTTTTCATACCAATATTTGTTATTTAATAATCAACTATAACAATAAATCTTGTGCTATAATAGGCTATTTTTTATAGTACTTTATTGGAAATATAGATTCTTTCTAAGATAGAGAAGAAAGTGTTATCTTGCCTTTTTTTTTTAAGTTATGGACTATATTTTGAATAAAAGTTTAGGGACTAGTTTAGTGATGAAACTATCATAGTTTGGTAGTGATTCTAAGCCATTTGTTTTTACTTATTGTTAATTTATTCTTGATTTTGATACAAAAAATGAGTTACAAAAAAGTTGGACGATATTCAAATTCATCAAAAAAAATATAACGAGTTTAACATTTGATATGGATAGATATTAGCGACAACATTGATAGTTCGTCTATACTTCTAGTAAAATATAAGAGAAATGATTAAGAAGGAAAAAGAAAAAAAATTATAAAATCCACCCTTTTGTACAAACATGGCAACAAGAGAGTTTTATTAAAATATTAAGGTTAGTATTTTCATTTTAACTGGGTAAGGGAGGTAAGTGTAACTTTTGAAACCTTAAGAGAGTCAAGCGAAATTAATAAAAATCTCAGGGGAGGTTTCTAACATTATGCCTAAATACAATCGATCACCCTTTTGTTTTAGTGAGAGAAACATGTTAGTGCAATAATAATTTCATATGTAAAACTTGCGAGCTATAAAGCAAACAAAATCAAGAAAGAGAATTATCTTTAGTAGTCTGAATTGTGCTACCATTCAATAACTTGAGTCATTCAAATTTACGGTTTTTACTATGAAAAGTCCAAGACGATTTGTGTTCTTTTCACACATGACTGCTCGATTGTGCCTTTATTCCAAATAAGTTTAAATCTTGAACCTGTCAAGCCATTATTAGGTTAGCAAAAAATGATGTTGTAAATCAAACATGTTTTTCCAGATAGTTAGAATTGGTAATAACTACTATCTTGTCTACATGTTTCTCTTCGTTTCCCCTAATTATAGGAGGGAAAGTGATCCCATTAGTTGTCTTGTAGCACTTTAAATTTCTCCTTTGCCTTTTTCACTTTTGTATTTAATCAGTAAACTAGGGAAACTAGTACATTGAATATAGGCATTAATCTTAGGAAAGAGTGCATTACTAATTGACCGAATCCTTAATCGGATCCTTTATCTGAACTTCAATCTTCCAGAAAATAATCGGAACAAGTAATATGTTAAGTGGAATCAAGATTTGTTTAAATCACCCACAGAGGAACACCAGATTCTGCCTCTTAAAATCAATATTTTACTACCTCATTAAGTTCTCCATGTAAAAAGCAAATTTAACTTGAGAAGGCATTGAGAATATTGTGTTATCAAATATAATTTATCACTGTTGCTATGTAAATCTTATTATTATTTGTACTAAAATCATATCCACTATTTGACTGCACTATTTAAATTTGGTTGAGTAATGAATATATGGATTATTTGCCATTGTACTCATATGTTCAACTAGAGGTGGCAATTTGGATTGAGATCCATTTATCCATCCATATAATCCATAATTAAATGGATTTGGATTATCCATTTATAGTATTGGTTTTAAATGGTTGACCAAAGTAAAACCATTAAATTAAATGGATTTATATGAATTATCCACAAAAATCATATATATCCATTTACTTAAAAACCAAATAAAATTGAAGTTTTGGTGGATAGAGAATTGGGTATCAACTGTGACCGGATTGAGGTTGGTGAGATGCTCCATGTTGCTCTACTTTGCACTCAATAACCTCCCCGCCCACCGGCCTAAGATGTCGGATGTGATTCGAATGCTTGAAGGAGAAGGCCTAGCAGAAAAATGGGCAGCCTCCCATAATTATACAAATCAAGGCACAAACCTTCCCCCCCTCATTCATGGTTCCGGAATCAGGTTGCACCATGACACGGTCCCTGGACATGATGACAATGTCTATGACCAGTCAGCCATGTTTGAGATGATAACAATGGATGAAGACTATGATGCTTATGCCATGGAGCTTTCTGGTCCGAGATAACAAAAGGACCTAAAAATGCACAGATATGTTGATTTTTGTTTTCTTATTCTTTACTATAAAGAAGGTTACCTAAGCATCGGAACAACCTAAATTAGCTCTTTACCTATTTTTATTTGTTTCTATTTTCCTCCATGTTTAGAAGGCTGTTTTGTGTTTTACCATGTATATATATATCGTTTCACAGTCAGATATACTGATTGCTCCAATGAGTAAATAATATTTAAATGGATAATTGATTTTTATTTAATCCATTTAGATCCATCCATTTAAATCCATTTATTAAAGGAATCTAAATGGATTAGATAAATTTCATCTACCATCCATTAAGTCAAAACCAATTATAAACCATTTATCCGTATTGTCACCTCTAGTTCAAACAATATTTGTTAAGTAAAATAGGTTACTCTTGTAGGCGTCAAAATTTTGTTATCCTTCACACGATGAAAAGACACTATTTCTCCTGTTGCACTTACTTTTTTGTTCTTAATAAATAGGCAGTGGAATGTATATCTACAAGAAAAATGAAGAAAATGTATTCCAAATCAGTCGAGTAATTATACAGGGTGTTGGACTTCGTAATTGATTGATTATTACGATGTCATATTCAGCTGTACAATTTTTTTAAAGGCTGAAAATCACAAGAAAGAAAGGTCAAGCACTGGTTAATTAATATTGAAAGAGTCAACACAAATCTCGTGAGGCATGACTTCATGGTCGAGGACTTTGTCCTCAGTTGTCCTCTGTGAGTTTAAATGCTGTGTGAAATTCCTAATTATTTAAATGCCACGTTTTAGATATATTCAACTACCAAATAGTGATATACCAATTGGCTGGATGGCGTTGGTCTGTGAGCTGCACCTTAAATTGTACTTTGCACCAACGCTTTCAGTTACCTCTGAGCGTTTCTAATCTAATTGTTCTGGTGTAATTTCGACTTGTTGAAAAAAAACTACCAAATAGTGATATACCTTATATTAAGGTTGTTCATGCATAACCGAAGTAAAGAAATTCGTGTATTCAACCAAATAAAAAAAAAAGGAAAGTTTTAAAAAACCAGTCAACAGAGAAATAGTTGGTTTGATTTTAAAAATGGAGGGGTCTAGGTAGTTGTCTATGAATGATTTAATACTTTTTCGAACAGATTATATTTCATCACAAATCATTTGTACAATTTTATAATAGTCGTGTTATAATCAACTATCGTTCACGTAAAATTGTACATGTCAGTCACGTCAGTTATTTATCGTAATCTAGGCCATACGTTTTCAAAATTTATACTGATGGCTAAATCCGGATGGTAGATAGTTGGATATGATTGCTCTTGTGAAGTGACACTTGCTAATTTTTCAATTCTACGACCAAGGTCTATGAAATATACATACTTTAAGCTATACAAGTCATGAATATTACAACTTTTACTTGGCAAATGATGTTGCCAGAGTCCAAATTTTATATCCACAGTAATTTTGATTAAAATGACAAGAAGTACCTAGTCAAGTCCAACTTGCATTTTGGCTTAAGAGCAAATTTGAACATTTAATACAAGAATAACTACGAAACAAAATTTGAGCTATAGCATTAGCAGAACCATTTGCAGAAGTTTTGCTATAAAAAGGAAGACTAATGCTAGCTTAAGCATTTAAGTAAGAAGCATGACAGAAAAGAAGATGAGAGGGAGAGCCAGCTACAATGATGGAGAGGCGAGAGGCTCTCCTCGCAAAGGTTATGTTCCTGTGCTAGTGGGAACTGACAATGAAGACATGGAGAGGCTTTGCATACCTGTAAAGCTCATCAATCACCCTTGTCTTGTTTCTTTACTTGATGATTATGTGCGACATTTTGGGCATAATCAGCAAGGATTGTTGAGAGTGTCATATAATGCTGACAAATTCAAAGAATTGCTGAAGAGTCTATCAAAAAGGAAGCAGTTCTGTTACACGTGTATTATGGGTTTTCTTTCTCACAAGGGTATTAGTGTATGAAATTTGTGTTTTTAAGCAAGAATTATGGAGATTTGAGCAGATTAATCTATAATCTTGTTTAAAGTATTTCTGGTAGGAACTTGATGAATGCCAGCAAATAGATGCTCTGAAGCTAGTACAGGGAAGTAACGGGGGATATTTGATGTATAGCAGATTGAATTGTGTCTCCATTTCATTGAGCCGCATTTGCTGAAGGATACACATTAAGGGAGCTAGTAAGTCATTTTTATTTCACTTCTTCAATTGCAACTATATTCATTTTCCAAAGAAAAAGCGAGAATGATTAATCCAAATCTGGAACTAGGAGATACAGAGTAATTTTTCAATTGTGGAGTCGAGTTTGGGCAAATCACCCTCCTTTTCCTATAAACAAATAATCAAGTAAGTCATGATATTGCAAAGGGTTGATTCCAAGTCGATCACCCCCCGGGGGTCTCAAAAATATCAATTCCACAATTTGCTCATTGAAGGTTGAATTGGATCAGTCTGCTCTCTCTGATAATTGATTTTTCCTAATTAGAATCCTCATAACTTAAGGAACATATTGATTGAAACTCTAAATTTAATGGACCAAAAAATGCAAAGCAAAAATTTTTTGACTAATGCTATTTTGATTTTGACAATTAGTTCTTGTGATGTTACATCAATGTCCTAAATTTGCAAAACTATAATTTTTGGAGACTAAATTTATTTTGATCAAAACATTTTGGACGTGTTTGGCACATGAGCCAAACATTGGGCACTATAAGTCTATAACTACATTTCTTTCATGTGAAAAGAGAAGTTCATAACATGCTAGCAGAGAAATCCTTTAAAATTGTAGGGTTGGAAATGAGTTGAGTCTCGATTTAATTCTACCAAACTCGAACTCAACGAGTTTTCAATGTAAAATTCAAGTTTAAGTTTGACCTTAAATTTGAACCTAAGCAAACTCAAATAAATAATAAAAGTATTAGAGATATATATGTAATTTAACTATTAAAATAAAAATAGTATACATATATATATGTAAATTTATATGTGTGTGTTTGCATGTATATGTATATGTATGTATGTATGTATGTATATTCGAGCAACCTTGCAGGCTAACTAGCTAAGTTTCTCTATGCTCAAATAGAGTTAGATATTGACTGAGCTAGAGTTAAGATTAAACAGTTTGATTCATTTGCAGCTCCAATCTTCCCTTCACTTCGTAGACACCAAATCTTTGCTAATTTTCAAAATTTCCTTGAGATTTCTATTTATTTATTAGTCATTTATTTTTATACATTCTTTTTCTTATATTTTTAGGCTTTTCAAAAAAAGAAAAAGAGAACAAAAAATTTAGGAAAAAGCAAGAAATAAGAAAATCAAAGGAATAATTAAGCCCAATTTAAAAATAGACATATGCTAATAAAGTAAAGCTCAACACCCAAGCCCATTTCTTGCAAGCTAGGGTAAGAGAAAAGATTGAGGGTAAGTTAATATTTTTATTAATAGAAAATGTGATGGGTAAGTTAGCATTTTTATTAAGGGTAAAAAACCTCAGTGGCCACTAAACTATTGGTCAAATCATGTTTTGGCTATCAAACTATTTTTGGTCAGTAATTGGCCACTAAACAATTTAATCAGTAAACTCGTGACCATTTAGTCGATAATTGCTTTTAATCTGTAAAATTAGCAGTTAATCTGTGAAATAGGATCGCGTAGTTGTTGGATAAAATTACCCTGCGCTTTGCCACGTGTACTGCTAATTTCACAAATTAAGAGCAATTATCGACTAAATGGTCACAGATTTACTGACTAAGTTGTTTAATGGCCAATTACTGACGAAAAATAGTTTGATAGCCAAAACATGATCAGACCAATAGTTTAATGGTCGCTGAGATTTTTTGCCCTTTTATTAATAGAATTATAATTTTCACTTTATTTTTTCATACCAAATTTGCAGACGTTTCAAATAGTTTCCTTACACTTATCCATTATCACTTAATACACACTCACACACTAACTCGTGCTACATCTACCAATATTCATGGTCGGACCTAGGGAAGCAACCTAATCGAACCGCTCGCTAGCTGATAGCAAGTGGTTCGAGTGAGCACGACTCAAATTCGGTCAACATTGAGCTCGAGTCGAATTCGAGTTAACCAAGTCGAATTCGAGTTAACCGAGTCGAGTTCGAGTCGAGTATTTTTTATCTCAAAATCGAATTCGAGATAAAAAATACTAAGTTCGTTAGCTCACGAGCAAGTTCGAGTTCAATTATATATATGTATATATATATATATTATTTATTTATTTATTTTAATAGCAAAATTACATATATATTCCTAATATTTTATTATTTGTTAAGAAAATTTATTATTTTATTTATTTTTTAAAAATAAAATAATTATTTTTTTTTATTTTGAGTTTGACATTTTGAGTTGGAGTTCAAGTTTCGAAAAATTAAGTTGAGACTCAACTCGATTAGGTCAAATCTCGAGTCAACTCGACTCATTTGCACTCCTAGCCAAGCCAACATCGGTTTTTTCTTTTTTTTTTGGTCCCTTTTAGACTGCCGGTCATAGTCTCCTAAAATCACAGTCATCGTTCTTCTTCTAAAAAACCAAGAATCAAAAGAAAACAGAGCTTACCGCCTCTCAGTGATCACCTTCAAATCATTATTGCCTTTGAGCTCCTAAAATTATCGTCAGAATCTTTCCAATACCTTAATTAGGAATCCAAGCCCCATTAAAAACACAGAAAACAAGAAAGAAAAAAGAAAAAACGAAAGGCAGAAAAGAGCAGAAGGAAAGAAAGGAATCAGCAGGGAGTTGCTGTTGCCGCCGCCGCCGCCACCGGAACTTTCCACCACCACCTGCAAATCTTCACCGAGAGAGCACTGTAAGCTCAAATTTTCCTTTAATTTCAGTTTTTCTTTAAGCTCAGATTCTTGAAGCTCTTAAACACATTTTTCTTGAATTTGTCCTTTGCAATTTTTCTGTTGATTATCCGCGATTTTGTGAATATGCATGCTTTGTGTGTTAATTGGACTGAAATCCCTTGTGTTTCTGAGAAATTTAGATAACTATAATCCTGATGGATAATGAAATCTGTGGTTTTTCTCATATCTATCACATATTTGACAAAATGCTCAAATGAAGCCCAAATGAAAATTTAAACTAAGGGCATGAATCTCCTGAATCTGTGCACATGGCAAGGAGTTCCTATCAGTCCAACGCTAATCGTAGTCTGTGAGTGACCCCAGAAAACCAAGAGGACCGAGGGAATTGAACTTAAGCGATTTTTTTTTCTTGATTTTTTCTTTTTCATTTCTGCTATTTTCTGCATTTTTGTGAGGGTTTAGGGTGTGTATGGCATGTTTGTACGTGGAACTGTGATTGTATCAAGCTGAGCTAAGCGAACAGGAAGCTTAAACCTAAAACTAAAATGGCAAAATGAATGGAACGGTAATTTGATATCAGGAACCAAGCTCGATAAGGTTTATATTGATATATGTGATAATGGAGATACAGAGGTTGATGGAAATAGGAAGAAGGTGAAAAAGAAGGAAAGAAACTTGGGAAAGGGGAAAGAGAATTGGGAGTAATGATCCCAAATCTTCCAGATACAAAATATTCTTTTGTTGTCCTATCACAAAGCAAATCTCCTATATAATCACTAGGCAATGACATGAAGACACATGGCCATCTCTTAGGAAAACGACAATAGCCTCCTTCTTCACATTGGTTGTGCTGATTTCCAGAGAAGGCGTGATCCTGCTCCCACGCCTTCTACCTTGACTTCTTCTTTTCCTTTCACAACTACTTTATTGGAAACCACACCTTCAGCTCATTTCTTCGGCTTAAGTCCCTGCTCCATGACAGTTGCTCCCCCTTCAATCAATGTTGTCCTCAAGATTGAAAAACAGGAAACTCCCTTTCAATTCCTTCTGCATCCTCCCATGTAGCTTCAGCTGGAGAAGTTCCCCAGCATTGAATGAGCCATTGAACAGCTGTAGCATTCTTTCCTAAACAATCCTTTGATCTAAGACAGCTACTGGCTCTACTCGGAAGTGCCCTTTCTCATCTGTGTTTGGCAGTTGCAGCACTGGGACTATCTGCTGTCCTACTTTCCTCTTCAGCAAGGATACATGGAACACAGGGTGTACCTTGGATCCTTCTGCCAATTTTAGTCTGTAGGCTACCTTCCCTATCCTCTGCATCACCTGGTATGGGCCAAAGTACTGATGTATTATAATTTTGATAGTGTTGCCATTGTCTCAAGCAGTAATTGTAAGAATTCATTGGCTGGCAGAATTTGTTAGTGACCTATTTTTTTTATCCTTTTTTATTACTCAATTTCATTTTAGAATTTTGGGAGAAAATTGGCGGAATCACCTGCAAGGAGAAAGTGGGCTGCACAAGATTCTGGATATTACAATTTTTCTTTTGGCTTTTCTATCTGGTTACATCCTAGCATGTTTCATAAATAACTTGTCTGTCTCTTTGAATTGCATATAAACTGGTTGTGAAGAGCCTCAATGCTTGGTCTAATCTGACTTTATGGTGCATGATTATTCATCTCCAAATGTTACATTAAATTTTTTCTTTGCTGCAGTTTTGAGCTAAAGTGTGACATATACGCTTTTATACTTTATTATCAGTATGGTATATTGGAACTTATTTGTGTGATGTGTCGTAACATTGTGGAGTCATTTGTATCTTGGGATGGGAAGAAATCTATAACTCATCAATCAAGTTAGATTTTGTTCTTGTTGTCTTGGATTCAGTAGTTGTACTTCCATATTTATGTGAATAGTTGATAAATAGACAAACTTGTCAGATAGTATGTCTTCTTGGAATATAGCTATATGTTGATCTTGTAGAATGTGAAAAGCTGAATGTATTTTATGAAACCAGGGACCTAATTTACTTTATAAATTCTTGTTTTCAAAGACTGGTACTGGTGCATCTGGAAATTCCCTATAAAAAATGTCAACGTTGAAGGAAATCCTGACCCGTCGGCCAGTGGCAGCGACGATCCGCTTAACAGTTCCAGCCGGGGGAGCTAGGCCGGCACCTCCAGTGGGGCCCGCGCTGGGTCAATACAGGCTCAATCTGATGGCCTTCTGCAAGGATTTCAATGCCAGGACGCAAAAGTACAGGTCTGACACCCCCATGGCCGTCGTCATCACTGCCTTCAAGGACAACACCTTCGAGTTCACTGTTAGGTCGCCTTCGGTTACGTGGTACCTAAAGAAGGCAGCGGGGTTGGAGAAGGGGAGCGGGCGCCCCGGTCACGTGACGGCTTCCTCCTTGACCTTGAAGCACGTGTACGAGATTGCCAAGGTGAAGCAGCAGGACCCCTATTGTCAGTATATGCCTCTGGAGTCCATTTGTAAGTCTATCATCGGAACTGCTAATTCCATGGGGATTAAAGTCCAGAAGGAGTTTGATTAGATTTTTTTTCTTTTTATTTTTGGTTCTTTTTTGTTGCTGCTGCTGTCTTAGTTTTGTGCCGTTCTGTTGCTGCTTCATTGTTACCTTTTTTTTTTTTCTTCCGCTTTCTCTCCCTCTTTCCTTTGTTGTGTTTCTTCAACTACTATGACTATTTTTTTTCGGTGCATTTAAGAATTTGGTGGGTGAGAGAGTACTATTGGCTGAAATTAAGTGCAGTACTGCCAATAGTACCATTTCCGCGGCAATTTAGTTACGGTGGATGGAGTGGAATGTTAGATTTTACTACTATAAAATTTTTCATGCTCTTTGATGGAATGTTTTTAATTATTTATTTTTTCATTGGGATGCTCGAGTCTTGAAATGTCAAGTGCAATTATTAGTTTCCAAGTGTGTGTTGCATTGCGTTGTGGGAGATTGAATTTGACGTTGCTTGTGTAATACCAACAAATGTAATGCAGCTTTTGTAGGACTATTATTATATGGCACAAATGAACATTTGCTTGCTTATATTATTATTAACAAACACACATCATAAACTTTTTGTTTCCAATTTGCATCACCAAAAGACAGGTGCTAGACCCGTGTTTCAACAACCAATCTATTTTGGTATTACATGTCCACTAGGTTTTTTTTTCTATTACATATCTGTGGCGAAATGCCTTTATGCTGCTAATAACAAATTTGGCCCCTTTGTTCAATTTGGCTTCACAGAATCTCCTCTCCGCCACCTCATAAACAGGGTTCATCATTAGTGGGAAAGTAAAGAATAGGTTAATGCACAAACCCAACTGAACAAGGCTGCTCGATAGTCCCTGCCCAAAATTGGTCGTGATTATATCTGTGGTCTCTTCGTCGAAAGCAAAATACCCCAAAATTCCAAATCCGCCATAAATTAAGGAGATGAAAGCCATTGCCCAGCCTAGGATTATCCCAAACTGTTGTTTCTCCTTCGTCTTTGACTCTAACGGCAATATCATTTCGATCCCTTCAAAAGTATAAACCGCCACCTAAGCCCATAAAAAAACACAGTGAATCTGCTGAAAGCTTCCAAGACAGGCCTGTTTCTAAGAAAAATCATAACATCTTCGACCATCACCACCCCATGGCACCGATATCAACTAAGTCAGCAAATATGCTCAAGAGGGCCAAATGGGTCAGCGTGGGAATGGAGTTCAACCCCAGTTGGAACGGAAAACAGCTCCATATGTACACAGACTTGGGCACAAAAATTCCCAAGATCTTAGGGTTAGGGTTAGTGGGAGCGCAATTGAATATATAAGCTAAAGTATTGGCTATAAATATCAAGTAACTTGTGCAAAAACCAGCTTGAGAAAGAACAATCATAGCATCGATGGCAAACCTGCCGACAAGACCACACACAACAAATCCAAGATCACCAAAAGATGATCTTTGGAGACTTAAGACTGGATTCAAGTCTTCTCTGCATGTGGACTAAGAGCATCATACAATGGTCGGTGAGCAAGGCGACCGAGGAGAGCATAAGGACGCCCATCGCCCACCCTGTTCTCTTGAATGTGTAGGGTAGGCCAAGGACGTCTGCTCCTACTATAGCTATGAAGACAGAGGGGAACAACTTTTGTCTCTATCCTCGATTTTGAAAAGCAATGTTCGTTATTTGTAATTCTTTTATGTTCAAGTACTTATTTCTTCTTTGTTAAATTCTTTTGCAATTGATTACTGTTTCTCACTTGTTGAATAGTTTTGAGATTGCTTACATGCTTTCTAGTTTCTTTCAATCTGTAATTGTTGTTAGGAATTAGAACAAGAATCAAAGTAAATTAATTTGATTGTCTACCCTTTCATATTAATTTACTATAGAGAAAACAAGAGAAGTTAAATTATTTAATCTTTTGAATGGTTGCTTGGATTAAATTCATATTCTCTATTTTAATGCTATTATTGAGTGAAAGAGAATTGCTTTTCAACATTGAATTCACTTGATAATAAAGAATTGATTGGAAGATTTTTCTAGTTAATTTTACTATTGAATGTCTTGGTTTTCATTAACTTTAAGGATAATCTAATTTTTGCTTGAATTGAAAGGATGAATTTCGCACTTCAATAATAAACAAAGTCTATGGAGTGAATGTTTAACCATTGAAACGAGTTATTTTAAATTGATTAGTTTCTTTAATTTTCTTGAATTTAATTTTCGTGTAAAAAGATGCTTGAATTAAAAGTATGCAAAACAACTCAAATAAATAAAGTGTTAAATAACCATGGGTCATATCTACAAATGTTGTTCTTCGCGTCAAAAGACTTTTCCACTATTTGATTAAAATAAATATGAATAATTCCCTCTTAGTATTGGAATTTGAGAAAAAGATTATTGTAGGAATCGGAAAAACCTATGAATTGACTATATGAGTTGTTTGTTTGTGAAATTCGATTAGGGTGAGAGATTAAATTTAACTTATTAAAATTAGGGTATAATTGTCTCTCTTTTACTTGATATTATGAGTATACAAGGCAAATTGAATGATTTCATAATGATGACTTGCTAAGTTATGAAGGGTTGAATTTTAAAGTTCCACATGATTTATTTCAATTCTTAAATCATCGTTGATTGGTATTTCCTATTGTTTGAGAACAAGTAATGATTTAAATGTAGGGGAATTTGATATGTATATTATTTATACTAATTTAAGTAAACATTCAAGAATTAAGTAAAAGCAATACACTACGAATTATACTAATTTAAGCAAGTAAATTTACAATGGAGAATTTAGGAGAAGAATATCCTAGGGTTACGAATCTCTTGTTGCTCAAGAGAGAATAGGGGTGAAAATCCGGGTGATTCTCATGTATTAGGTCATGTTTTCTCCCCAGAAAATTGCACTTGTTCATTATTTGTCATTTCCAAGCCATCTTCGAATCCGTCAAATGTTTTGCTTGAATTCTACTTAATCTAAATTGACCATAAATCACCAAAATCCTACAAATGCAACAAGTTTGCATATTAGACTACTAAAATTCAAGTTTTTGTTATAAAAATAGGACTTGTGGAAATAGTAGCTAATAGGAGCAAATTTCATCCTTAAAAACCCTAAAACACACTAATAAAGCAAGTTTAAAATGCCGTAGTAATTAACCAATTTCTTGTGGAATTGATACTAATTATCACTATACTCGTTTGACTCGTATACTGGTAGAAAATCGAGGTAATTGAGCTTAACTAAATTGGTAATTGAGAATTTATAACTTGGAAACGTATTAGGTGGTTAATTGTGCGCTTAATTTATGAATATTTTTCCCTTGATTTGGCTAAAATATGGTGTTGATTGCTAGATTCTACTCATATTTAATTTTTGGTGTTGTCTCTAAGAATTTGTGGTGAAAAGAGAATAAAAAAATACATTAAAGGTTGAATTTTCAAAAGATAATACTTTAGAAGGCATAACCACGTCTTAACTTCTTGTGAAATCCATGCTTACGGGATTGAAGTGGGCCACCGTTTGAAGCTTTGCTGGTGTATTGGAAGGCCGTTGGTGTCTTTAGAAACATATAATTTCTTGTTTCTATCTAGTAGTATTAGTTGAATAGGAATCTTAATCCTTTCCTTATTGGATGTTGGAAAAAGCGTAGGTAATTAGAACTCCAATTAGTTTTGGGACTCTAGGGGATCAAGATTAGGAACGCAAGAAATGATTCATGAGCTTTTTCCATTATTCCTCTTCCGCTCTTTCTCTCTAATAAATCCTAGTATTTCTTGTGGCCACGAATCGACCATGAGGAGTGACTGAACATTTTCTCTAGTTGAAGGATAATTGAAGTTTTGGTTCAACGATATTGTGAGATCTAATTTGATTTATTTGTTTCATTTATTTATAAGTATTTATATATTTCTATTCATTCATGATTATGATTATTTTATACAATTACATAACTGGCCACTATTTAATTGTCGGAATAATCTATTGCCATCTAAAATATCAAATCCATAATTGTTTGGTGGTTTTAGTATTTGTGGCGAGTAATGTAATCTGATTGTAGTAAAAACTTTCGAATTTTATGTTATGAGAATATATAATCTAGCTTAAATAAATCGAGCTTGTGTGTTTGTTGGTTAGAATTAGTAGCTTCTTTAATTATTAATGTTTCAGTAGGTTAAATCCTAAGAGCTTGTTTAGAATTGCTTAGTTGACAAGGGAAATAATCACAGAACTTGTTGTAGTTATCGAAAGAGTAAGGAGAGACATGTTATCAGAGCACGTTGACAATCATAACCAGTTTATTTATAAATAATTGATTTTTCCTTTGTATCGATGATCAGTTGAATGAACCAAAGTGGATATTAGACCTTTCGCTAGAGAGTTGTCTTTTCTTAGTTTAGTTTTATTTAATTTTGTGCTATTGTTTTTATTTTTATTCAAGTGAGTTATTGAGATAAATTCTCTATAATCCCCCATTTTATTTATTGTCATTTTTATAAGAAAAATAAATTACCGAGTTCCTAAGGGTACAACCCTACTTACCACTACACTCGAATTCATATTTTTAGAATAGAATTTTATTTTTACTTGTTTGACACCCAACAAAGCCTGAGCCACATCAACCACTCCAATTTTTGGCTCCGCTAATCCAGATTCAACAACCGACCAATACTCCTTGGACCTTAAGAAGTTCTCCATTAAAATGCTCCAATGATTATAATGACCATCAAAGTGGGAATTGCTGGCTGCACAAAGTTGTCAGTGGCCATTGCGATTTACCATTGCTTTGTTAAAATTCTCACAACTCACTGTTTGGTTTCACTCATCAATCTAGCTCTGTTGCCACTGATACAAGTATTGAGGAAGAAAAGACAAAATAGGAGGAACAAAGAACTGAACTTTATTACTTCTTCAAATCTGATACAACACTCATAACATGAAGCTACACCATTTAAGCTTCACCATTTATAGAGCTAAAACCAACAAAAAAAAATGCTTGAATCTAGAAAGTGTAGCCATTAACTATTGATAAAGTGCTCACACATGGAGTAGACTCCACTAAACTAGGTCAAATCAAATCAAACTAAAATAGACTCCTATTGACATGGTCAACTAAACTTAAGTAAATATCTCTAACACAAAGAGTTCATTTACAAAGATATAATCGTTATTGAGATCCTAAATCATTTCTAGACTTGTTGCATTTTTTTTACTAGAATTTGTTCGGCTTTTGAACATATAGGTTCTTAGTTGTAGGCAATAACAATTCAAAGTTGAATAGAGAAAATGAAGAAAATCAAAATCCAAGTTAGTCAAGAAATAAGATTTTTTTTTTATTTTTACTTGATTAGTGCAATATCAACTTCAACTAAAAGCGTCAGTTCAACTCAAATGAAGATGCATTCTGATACGCCAGTTGATGCATGACTTTATGATTAAAGACTTGGACTCGGGTCAAAATGTACAAACAACAACTTATTAGTATTTCCAAGAATCACACAGCAGTTAGTACTGTGCAAAATTTCACTTACCACCCTTGAACTATATACAAATTTTTACTTTGATCCTTAATTTTTTAAAAATGGGACATTTTAGTATCTAAAGTATAAAATATTCCAATAAATGGATTATTTGCCATTGTTCTCATTTGTTCAAACAATATTTGTTAAGTAAAATAGGTTTCTCTTGTAGGCGTCAAAATTTTGTTATCCTCCACTATTTCTCCTGTTGCACTTACTTTTTCGTTCTTAATAAATAGGTAGGGGAATGTATATCAACAAGAAAATTGAAGAAAATGTATTCCAAATCAGTTAAGAAATTTATACAGGATGTTGGACTTCGTAATGGACTGATTATTACGATGTCATATTCAGCTCTACATGTTTTTAAAGGCTGAAAATCACAAGAAGAAAGAAAGGTCAAACACTTATTAAAATGTGAAAGAGTCAAAACTAATAACTTGAAGCATGACTTCATGATCGAGCACTTTGTCCTCAATTGTCCTGTGTGAGTTTAAATGCTATGTGAATTCCTAATTATTTAAATGCCACATTTTAGATATATTCAACTAACAAATAGTGATATACCTTATATTAAGGTTGTTCATGCATAACTGAAGTAAAGAAATACGTGTATTCGACCAAATAACAAAAAAAAAAGGAAAGTTTTAAAAAACAGTCAACAGAGAATAGTTGATTTGATTTTAAAAATGGAGAGAGTGGTATAAACAGTTGTCTATGAATGACGTAATACTTTTTTGAATAGATTATATTGATCACAAATCATTTGTACAACTTTATAACAGTCGTATTATAATCTGCTATTGTTCACATGAGATTGTACGAGAGTCACGTCAATTATGTATCATAATTTAGGCCATACATTTTCAAAATTTGTACTGATGGTTGAATCCGGATTGTAGATAGTTGGATATGGTTGCTCTTGTGAAGTGACACTTGTTAATTATGCAATTCTACCGCCATGGTCTATGAAACATACATACTTTAAGCTATAGAAGTCATGAATATTACAACTTTTACTTGGCAAATGATGTTGCCACGGTCCAAATTTTATATCCACAGTAATTTTGATTAAAATGACAAGAAGTACCTAGTCAAGTCCTGCTAGAGCGGTTATTTATATTTAACCCTTTGGTGAAAACAATCACCTATGTAACCCAAGATCTTATGACAATTATTAAGAAATAAATTAATGATAAAATTGCGGAAGCGTACATGGATTCATATCGACAAACTGATATATGAATCTCCAAGGGTATTGGGGTGGTTTTCCAGATCAATACGTATTCGCCGATCCTTGAGAGAGCCCTTTAGTATCTCTCTAGTATCTTTCCTGATGATGGGATATCAGGAAAGAGCTATATTTTGTGGTACTAGAAAATATAACAAATAGAATGATACGTGTGACTTGGGGACCATAACCCTATTTATAGATAACATTCCTGTTACTTTTTGAAACCCTATTTCAGCCCATCATAGAAATAGGAACCCTTAAATCTCTACATATTAAAGATCCACATCCTATTAGATACATTAAGTCCAAACCATATTTGATCACTTTAATTAGATTTAACCTTATTTGACAGTTTGCAACCCATAATTATTCACATATAAGTCCAACGTTGGATTAAGGATCCAACAATCTCCCACTTGGTACGAGCTCAACTTTACTGTCATTGCTAAAATGTATCTGTAACCAATTCGGTCCATCAATCACACCAATATAGAATCAAAGCAGCCTTTGTTACAATTTTGTAACTTAACCCATCAATAGTCACATATATCGATACAATTGAATGACATGAATCATGATGTGGATGTGTAGTATAGAAATTTCATATAATGTGATCAAAACATGCCTATTTTCAACTGATCCACCTTAAATTTTATGAAATCAAACCATACCAAAGTCAGAGTATAAATAAATCTAAACTTTATTTATGCATAAAATATCCTTAAATCATTAATAACCAAAATGTGTCATAAGAGCATTTAAAATATCAAACTCCCACTAAAACTGTACATTATTTAACAATATGTCACCATGGAATTTGTCCCGATATGCTCTATCGATAACTGTCCACGCTATACTCTTTCTTTAACAGTCAGGAATTTGATATCTATATGTTTAGATTTCGTCGAGCTCCTGTTATTATTGGAATATAGGACTGCTGATTTATTATCACAAAATAATTTGAGTGATTTTTTAATACTATCCACTACACGTAATCCTGTGACGAAATTTCGCAGCCAAATTCCCTGATTGAATGCCTCATAACAAGTTATAAACTTTACAGTCATAGTATAAGATATTATGAGGTACTGTTTAGCACTCTTTCAGGATATGGCACCTCCAGCCAATAAGTAGATGTAGCCTAACGTTGATTTCATAGTATCTTGGCATCCAACATAATCGGAATCAGTATACCCAATGATGTCTAACTCATCTGACTTTCAATAAGTGAGCATGTAATCTTTTATTTTCTGTAAATACCGTAAAACCAGTTTGGTTGTTTTCAATTATTTAATCCAATATTGCTTAAATATCTACTCAACATTCCAGTAATGTACGCAATATTCGGACGCGTACATATTTGAGCATACATTACACTCCCTACTACTGACGCATAAGAAATTTTTTGCATCTCTTTTTTCTCAAAAGCATTCTTAAGGCACTGCTCAAGACTAAATTTATCTCCTTCAACCACGGGGGTGTCACTTGATTTACAATTTTGCATGCCATACCTTTTAAGAATCTTTTCGATATAACTCTTTTGTGATAACCTTAAAATACCCCGAGATCGATCCCGATATATTTGTATGCCTAACACAAAAGATGCATCACCAAGATCTTTCATCTCAAAATTCTTAATTAGAAATTTCTTGATTTCATGCAATAGACCAATATCGTTACTGGCAAGCAAAATGTCATCAACGTACAACACCAGAAAAATATACTTGCTCCCACAGAACTTATGGTATATGTAATCATCTATCAAATTCATTTCAAAATCAAATAAAATGATCACTTGATGAAATTTGAAATACCATTGTCGAGACGCTTGTTTGAACCCATAGATGGATTTTTTTAAATTTGTAAATCATATTTTTTGGATTTCCTGATACAAAGTTTTCTAGTTGCACCATATAAATTATCTCATCAATGTTACCATTGAGAAACGCTGTCCTTAGATCCATTTGGTGTAACTCAAGATCGAAATGCACTACTAATGTCACGATAATTCTAAAAGAATCCTTTGAAGAGATCGGAGAGAAGGTTTCTTTATAGTTGATACCTTCTTTTTGTGTAAATCTCTTAGCGACAAGACGAGTTTTGTATCTTTTCAAATTGCTTTTCGAATCCCTTATGATTTTAAATATTCATTTATAATCAAGGAATTTCGCTCCTTGTGGCAATGGGACAAAATCCTAAACATCATTGTCTTTCATGGATTTAATCTTCTCATTCAGGGCATTAATTCACTTTTGAGAATTTGAACTTTCATGACTTGACGGAAGTTGATTGGATCATCTTCCATCAATCCAGAGTCATCCTCATGTTTTTGAAGAAAAACAATGTAATCATCTGGCACTGTATTTCTCTTTTCTCTAGTGGATCTTCTTAATGACACTGGTTCTTGGAGAGGAAGAGTTTGTTCTTTTATAACAGTTTGTTCTTCGACATTATCTTGATTTGTCATGTCATGATCAAATTCGAGAATAGGATCCTGAGCAAGATCAATGACACCTGTGAAAATATTAATATATTTCTCTTTAAAAACAATATCTTTTACTGTATTTTCTCTGCCAAACTCGACATCCTTAAAGAACCGGGCATTTCATGTCTCAAAAATTGATTTAGTTGTGAGATCATAAAATTTGTAACCTCTGGATCTTTCAGAATATCCAATAAAATTACAATTAATCATTCTTGAGTCGAGTTTCTTTTCATTTGGCTTATAAGGCCTTACCTCAATTGGACATCCCCAAATATGTAAATACTTTAAATTGGATTTTTTTCCTATCCAAAACTTATAAGGAGTTTTGATAGTTGTTTTAGTTGGAACTCTGTTAAGAATATATGTTGTAGTCTTAAGTGCTTCTCCCCAGACTGACTCTGGTAAGGTAGAACGACATATCATACTCCTTACCATGTCTTTAAGCGTTCTATTTCGTCTTTCAGTTACACCATTCATAGTGGGTGAACCCAGCATAGTGTACCGTGGGACGATACTGCATTCCTCTAGGTATTTAGCGAATGGTCCTGGACGTTGTTCACCTGAGCCGTCATATCTACCATAATACTCACCATCACGGTCAGATCTAACGCTTTTAATTCTTTTATTGAGTTGATTCTCAATTTCAGCCTTAAAATTTTTGAACACGTCTAGTGACTGTGACTTTTCTGAAATGAGATATATATAGTCATATCTTGAAAAATTATCTATGAACGTTATAAAATATTGTTGACCATTCCAAGTAGATGTTGAAAATGGTCCACAAATATCTGTATGTATAAGTTTTAAGACGTCTAAGGATCTATTGGTTTCAAATCTCCTTTTATTGGTTTGTTTCCCCTTTATATAATTAATACAATCATCAAAATTTGTAAAATTCAAGGGGTCGAGAATTTCATTTGACACAAGTTTTTCCATTCTCCGTTTGGAGATATGTCCTAATCTCTTGTGTCATAATGCAGCTGAATTCTCATTGATTAATTTTCTCTTTACTCCTCTAGTACTCAAATGCAGCGATTCATTAAATGAGTCAATTATATCAATTAAATATAGATTATCGTAGTGCATTAAAGAACCAGATCTAACCAATTTTGAATCATAAAATAATTCAAAATTTTCATTTCCAAATGAACAACAATAATCAAATTTGTCTAAAACAGAAATAGAAATTAAATTTTGTCAAAAAAAACGGTACAATAAATGTTTCATTAAGATCCAAATAAAATCCGATCTTTAACAATAATCTAAAAACTCCAATGTCTCAACTTGAACTGTTTTGCCATCGTCTACGTAGATATATCTTTCATTATCATTAGGTTTTCGACAATTCAGGCAACCCTGCATAGACACACTGATGTGAATTGTTGCACCAGAATCTAACTACCATGTGTGTTTAGGTACCGAAGTTAAATTAATCTCAGAATAAACCAAATTAAGAAGCATACCTTTCTTAGCACGTCAAACGTGATAGTTGGTGCAATGCTTCTTTTTATGTCCTTCAGCTCCACAAAAGAAACAATTATTCTTTCCCTGATTATCTGATTTATTTTGTTGTTTCTTTTGTGGTGCTGTACCTGCAGCTCCTTTTTTTTTCTTTCTCTTAAGTCCCTTACTTTTATTATTAGTAGTTGATATCAGATGAACACTTTCTGTCTGGTCTTATTTCAACCTTTCCTCTTCCTCTACACATATGAGATAAGTTCATTTAGAAACCAAATCTCCTTTTGACAGTTGTAACTCACTTTAAACTGGTTAAACTGTGTAGGAAGAGATATTAAAATCAAATGCATTAGTAACTCTTCAAAGAGTATCAATTAAGTGCATTTAATTTTGAAGTAAAATGAGATATTTTCATAATGTACTCTCTGATATTGCCTTTACCACTATATTTCATTGAAACTAGGTGTGTCAAGAGCGTACTAATTTCAGTCTTTTCGTTCTTGACAAACCTTTTTTCAATGTCCTAAAGGAACTCTTTAGCGGTCACTTTTGTTTCTGACATTGTTCCTCTGAATGCTTCTGGAACGGCCTTCTTAATTATCATCCAACACAAGCGATTTGATCTTTCCCACCTTTCCTTATCCCTCTTTTCATCAGAGGTACTTTGATCTGTAAGAGATGGGGGATGATCAACCCTTAACGCAAGGTCGAGATCTATTATTCCAAATACTATTAAAAGATTTTTTTTTCAGAACTTGAAGTTTGTGCCATTCAACATAGGAATATTATTGATGTTGGTTGTAATATTCGTAAGATCATTTGCAACTGAACAGAAAACATAATATAATTAAAACAAGCTCACATAAACCAAAATAATAATAAATTCAAATAATGGTAGTCCCATCTCAAGATACCGATGTTCCATTAATATTTTATTTTTGAACAAAAATATTAACTTCTAAGTGATATCTTGGTGCAATAATAAATACTGATAATAATAACATGTCAAAAAATAAATTTATTTTTTGGAGCCAATTTATAATTCACATGTAAAAGCCGAATAATTATCACATGTTTATTACCACAAGTGCACATGTAACTTTATTAAATATTGATATTCCTTTGGACCGATTAATATTCATAAAATCACAAGTACTCAACTAGTTATATTCTAAAATAAATTAATTTTCAAAATAGAGATCACTTTGGTGGCATATTGTTTCAATTAATTTATTCCAATATATATATAATCATACTATTATTCAAATTTAAAATTATACAAATTAAACAAAAATTTTAATCAAAGTCAACTTTGATCAACTCTAGTCAAAACATGGTCAAACCTGGTCAATCCAATCAAATCTGGTCAAACCAGTCAATTGAATCAAGACTTACTGGAGCAAAGGTCCATATCCATAATTTGATTCAAATTTATCATGCAAGTCCAAAAATTTCTTGAAATCCATAATGTCTTATAAAACTACATATTTAGTGGGCCAAACATATAGATTTTATAGGACTTGAATGTCTTATTTAAGTTTATTAGTGCTTATTCAAATTAAAGAAACCCTAATTTGGCTAACACAAATATATTGAAAAACAATTTGCATAACAGTGAATTGGCCAAGTAAAAAAAAAAACATCAAAGCAAACAACCATGGTTTGACTATTGTGGGACCTGACCGAAGGCACAACCATAAGGAACCACACAAGATGACTATTTGGTTATCGTAGGATCCACTGAATTCAATTATGCGAGTTGACCAAAGGTATAAAGATAACATTGAAACAAGAATGCATGCCATCAGAAGTTATTGCTAAAGTTTGCCACCGTGGAACCCACTTGAAGGTCATAGCAATAGTCTTTTGTTTTCATGGTCCAAGATTCATGTTGAATTGATAAAATCAAAGTGGGACCATTGAATTCAATGTTAACCAAACAATGAATCGTGCAATTCATGAATTACCTACTGTCATGAAAACTTGATTATAACATATGAAAACAATCAGGATGCTGAAAACCCGAAAGCCAAAACACAAAGCAATAAATTGTGAACAAAAAAGACAACAATTATGATTTCAACAAGTATCTCGTTGGCCAATTCTTCACAAATATCATACATAATTATTCTTAAACACAAAAATTACTAAATTCAAATTATTTCCTAATAATTAATCATATGGGTTTTGATACCACTTGTTAGGGCGGTTATTTATATTTAACCCTTTGGTGAAAATCATCACCTATGTAAGTCAAGATCTTATAGCGATTATTAAGAAATAAATTAACGATAAAATTGTGGAAGCGTACCTGGATTCATATCGACAAACTCATATATGAATCTCCAAAGGTATTGGGGTGGCCTTCCAGGTCAACACGTATTCGCCGATTCTTGAGAGAGCCTTTTAGTATCTCTCTGGTATCTTTCTTGACGATGGGATATCAGGAAAAAGCTATATTTTGTGGTACTAGAAAATACGACAAATAGAATGATACGTGTGACTTGGGGATCATAACTCTATTTATAGATAATATTTCTGTTATCTTTTGGAACCCTATTTCAGCCCATCATAGAAATAGGAGCCCTTAAGTCTCTACACATTAAAGACCCACATCCCATTAGATACATTAAGTCCAAACCATATTTGATCACTTTAATTGGATTTAACCTTATTTGACAGTTTCCAACCCATAATTATTCATATATAAGTCCAACGTTGGATTAAGGATCCAACAAGTCCAACTTGCATTTTGGCTTAAGAGCAAATTTGAACATTTAATACAAAAATAACTATGGAACAAAATTTGAGCTATATCATTAGCAGAACCATTTGTAGAGGTTTTGCTATAAAAAGGAAGACTAATGCTAGCTTAAGCATTTAAGTAAGAAACATGACAGAAAAGAAGATGAGCTTTTCTCCATCTTATGCAAGGTTAGCCAGCTACAATGATGGAGAGGCAAGAGGCTTTCCTCGCAAAGGTTATGTACCTGTGCTAGTGGGAACTGACAATGAAGACATGGAGAAGCTTTGCAGACCTGTAAAGCTCATCAATCACCCTTGTCTTGTTTTTTTACTTGATGATTATGTGCGAGATTTTGGGCATAATCAACAAGGATTGCTGAGAGTGTCATATAATGCTGACAAATTCAAAGAATTACTGAAGAGTCTATCAAAAAGGAACCAGCTTTGTTACACGTGTATTATGGGTTTTCTTTCTCACAAGGGTATTAGGGTGTGAAATTTGTGTTTTAACAAGAATTATGGAGTTTTAAGCAGATTAATCTATAATCTTGTCTAAAGTATTTTTGGTACAAACTTGATGAATGCCAGCAAATAGATTTTCTGAAGCTAGTACAGGGAAAGTAACAGGGGGAATATTTGATGTATAGCAGATTGAATTGTGTCTCCATTTCATTGAGCCTTATTTGCTGAAGGATACATATTAAGAGAGCTAGTAAGTCATTTTTGATTCACTTCTTCAATTGCAACTATATTCATTTTCCAAAGAAAAAGGGAGAGCGATTAATCCAAATCTGGAACTAGGAGATACAAAGTAATTTTTCAATTGTGGAGTCGAGTTTGGGCAAATCACTGTAATGAGAACTGGAAAGGAAAAAGAGAGAGAGAAGAAGACTTGAGAAAGAAGAAACTGAGATTTTATTCCAAATGCCAAAAGTCCCCTTCTCCTCCGGATCCTCATGCTTATATACAGCTCAGATAATATCTAGCTGCATGCAAATGATGCCTTAGCTGCATGCTGACTCAGCAATAACAGACTAACAAACTAACTACAAGAATATTCCCTATAACTAACTCAACGGACTGCATGGATTGCATTTCATTTTCTAATGGCTGAGCTAGCTAGTCATTACATTTCTCCTCCCTTAACCAAATCCTAGTCTCTAGGATTGAAGGGGAAAATCTGGGAACTGAGACCTGATGACGGCTGCGTCTTCCCAAGTTGCATCATCCTGGCTCAGGATTTCCCACAAGATCAACACCTGCTCCGCAGCCTGACCTCCCCTCCTTTTAGTCTTCCTCTCTAGCACAGCTTGGGATGCTACTCGAACCTCTCCTTGTTCATTCAATGTGGGTAAAGAATACTGGACTGGTTCCCCCTTAGTAGAGGGCTTCAGCTAGAGACGTGGAACACAGGAGGGATGGCTGAACCTGATGGCAGCTCTAGTTTGTAGGCCACTGGTCCTATCTTCTGCAGCACCTTGAAAGGTCCATAATACTTAGCAGACAGCTTCAGGTTCCTCCTTAGGGCCACAGTAGTCTGCCTATATGGTTGTAACTTGAGATAGACTAAGTCTCCCACCTCAAAGTTTTTATCAGACCTGAGCCTATTAGCATTCTGTTTCATCCTATTCTGTGCCTTCAGCAGATTATCCCTAAGCATCAAATTCTAGTTCACTCTTTCTGACATCCAATCATCCACTGCTGCTACCAACGATGCTCCTGGGGTGATGTTGAGTTGTGTAGGACTATAGCCATAAAGAGCTCGAAATGGAGACATCTACAATGCAGTGTGGAAATTGGTGTTATACCACCACTCTGTTGCTGCTAGTAATCTTTTCCATTTGCGAGGTTGTTCAGAGCACATGCACCTTAGATATGTCTCTACACACCTGTTCACTCTCTGTGTCTGACCATCAGATTGGGGGTGATAGGCAGTAGAGAAATTCAAGTCCCTAGCCTTGAGAATAGCTCCTGCCAAAATATGCTAGTCAATATCCTATCTCTATCTAACACAATGCTGGAGGGTAAGCCATGCAGTCTGAATATCTGATCAAAGAACACTTGTGCTACACTCTTAGCAGTATAGTGGCTTGTTATAGGAACGAAATGTGCAAATTTTGTGAACCTGTCAACCACTACAAACAGTGTATCACACCCCTCAGATTTAGGGAGCCCTTCAATGAAGTCCATAGATATGTGCTGCCAAGCTTGTTCTGGTACGGGTAGGGGCTGCAACAACCCAGGGGACTTACAATTCTCTTCCTTATTACTCTTACATATGTCACAACTCTGTACAAAGTCTTCTACCTCCTTTTTCATGCCCGGCCAGAAGAAATATGCCTTAACTCTCTTGTAGGTACCCAGATTTCCTGAGTGTCCTTCAACTGCTAACATGTGCATGCAGGCAATGAGTTGTTTCCTGAGTGAAGTAGAGGCTTCTACATATACCCTCCCCTTGTACCTGATGACCCCACCATTATAGGAATATTCAGGCATTTCTGTGCCATTGATGGCTAACGCAGTGAGTAACTCCTTAGCTTTAGGATCCTGCTCATAGCTTTCAGCTAAGTTAGTGATCCATGCTAGCTTTACCATGGAAATGTCACAGAGCTCATGAGTGTCCTTCCCCCTCCTAAAGAGTGCATCTGCCACTACATTCTCCCTTCCCCTCTCAAACTGAATCTCATAATCATGTCCCATCAGTTTAGTCAACCATTTATACTGTAGTGGAGTCTAAATCTTCTGCTCCAACAAGTACTTTAGGCTGTGATGATCAGTCCTAATGATGAAGTGAGACCCCAGTAAGCAATGCCTCCAATTGTTAACAGCAGCAATCAAGGCTAGTAACTGCTTTTCATAGATAGATAAATCCTGATTTTTTGCACCTAATGCCTAACTCATATAAGCAAGAGGTTGTCCTTGCTGCATAATGACAGCCCTAATAGCTTGATTGCTGGCATCTGTCTCCAACACAAAAGGCTTTGAGAAGTCTGGCAATGCTAGTACAGGTGTGTTACTCATAGCCTGTTTGAGTTCACGAAATGCAGCACTAGCTTCCTTGTTCCAAACAAAACCATCTTTCTTTAAAAGATTAGTGAGGGGCTTGACTATGGATCCATAGTTCCTGACAAACCTCCTGTAATATCCAGTCAAGCCCAAGAACCCCCTTAAGGCCTTGACATCAGTCGGTTCTGGCCAATTCACCATGCACTCTACTTTGGAAGGATCAGCACTCACTTATTCACTAGTAACCACATGCCTCAAATATTCTATTTGATTTTGTCCAAAAGAGCATTTAGTGAGCTTAGCAAAAAGGGTATGGGATCTTAAGGTCTCCAAGACCTATCTAAGGTGGAGGATATGAGAGTCCATGTATGGACTATATACCAGAATATCGTCAAAAAAGACTAAGACAAATTTTCTGAGGAAAGGTTCAAATATTGAGTTCATGAGGGCCTGGAATGTAGCTAGAGCATTGGTAAGCCCAAAAGGCATGACTAAAAATTCATAGAGCTCACAGTGAGTTTTGAAAGCTGTCTTAGGAATGTTCAAAGGGTTCATGCAAATCTGGTAGTAACCAGATCTCAGATCAAGTTTGGAAAAGACTTTAGCTCCATGAAGTTCATCTAGAATATCATCTATAATGGGAATTGGAAATTTATCTTTAATGGTTAGGGAGTTAAATTGCCTATAGTCTATGCAAAATCTCCAGCTACCATCTTTCTTTTTGACCAGTAGGACAGGTGAAGCAAATGGGCCGTGACTAGGTTGGATGATGCCACTGTGCAACATCTCCTTGACTTGTTTTTCTATCTCAGTTTTCTGGACATAGGGATATCTATAAGGAGCTAATTTGAATGGTTTTGCATCAGCTTTCAAGGGAATTTGATGGTCAAATGATCTCGTTGAGGGTAATTGTTTAGGCTCACTGAACACATCTTAGAACTCAATCAACAAAGGTTCTAGAATATTTGGAGTGGTGTTTACCTGTGACTGAGCTGTACTGATCGTGCAGGCCTGCACAGCTTGCTTGAGTTTCTTCCTCATGTATCTTTTGGCCACCTCTCCTTTAGTCATCCTGGTGTTAGCAGTACTTTCATCCCCTCGCAGTGTTACCCTGTCACCATCCTTACTGAAAGAGACCTGCAGTTCCTTAAAATCAAATGTTAGAGGGCTGTAGGCTTTCAACCAGTCTACCCCTATGATCAGATCATAGGGCTCTAAATCCAACAGGTACACACTGTGGCAAAATTTCTATCCTTGCATGTTCCATTGGAAATTGGGTATCCACTGACTGCAACAAAGTTCCTGACCATCAGCAATTCTGACTTTAAAAGTTTGTGTTGCCTAACAAGCTCCTGCCACCTTTGTGCAACTGACTTCTTAAGGAAACAATTAGAACTGCCTCCATCTAATAGGATAGAAATTTCAGAGTCTCTAACCTTCCCTAACAACTTAATGGTGCTAGAGAGCAGATTCCTTGTGAGTAGTGTAAGGAAAATTCTACCTCCTGTTTGTTCCCACTGCCCATGTATTCTATCACCTCTTCCTCATCTACCCTGTCCTCTAGATCAGTAGCAATAATCATTTGTACCTCCTTGTCCCTATTTATATGACCTGGCCCAAACTTTGCTCCATATTTAAAGCACAAATTGTTGTCCTTCCTGTATTGAAACTCAGTGGGGGTGATTCTCTTGTATGGTTGAGCCATATTACCTTGCTTCGCAGAATCTCCCTCGCTGACTGTTGTTGCCTTGGCCACAGGTGGTTTGTGCGTAGACATTCCTCTACTGGAACTCATCTGTGTAGGAGGGAAGAGCTTGCTAGATGTCCTGCTCTTCTTAAAAATCACCTCCAGTGCCTTTTCCTGCCATCTTGCAACCTCAAAGGCTTCTTGTTGGGTCTGAGGTTTGTGCATTTTGACCAGTGCCTTGAGCTTCTCCTGCAATCCACTCAAATAGCTAGAAACCAAATGACTCTCACTCAACCCCGGATTCTTGAGCAGTACTATGGCTCTCAACTCCTCAAACTTCTCCTGATACGCCATTACTGTGGAGGATTGCTGTAGTTTGTTGAATTCCTCGACTCCATCCTCATCCCCTAGGTCCCCAAATTTACGATTCACTCCCTCATTGAACTCTTCCTATCCAAATGTCCTCTTATCCTGTTTGAAACTTTGGAACCAGAAATTTGCCCTTCCTTCCAAGTGCATTTCTGCAATCAGCATCTTCTTCGAATCCAATATGCCATACAGATGGAAGAAAGTCTCGTATTTCTGAATCCAATTCCTCACCTGCTCTCCTGCGAACCTGGGGAACTCTAGCTTGGGCACCCTGGGGATGAAGGCATTTCATTCTTCTCTTTCCTAATGCACCTACCCTTGCCTGGAGTTGCCTTGCAGGGAACTTGTAGGGGTGGCTAGGAGTCCCCTCTCTTACTGTGGATTCCTGTTACTCCCTCCAATCTGCGCAGCAATGCCGGCTACGAGAGCCCTTAGCTCTGTGGAGTTGGCCAGCATCTTCTCTTCCATGGATTTCAGAGCCTCGCTGGTAGACTCCATGAATGTCTGCAACTTAGCTTCCTACTTCCGGACCTGCTCCTCAATTGTTTTGAGGTGTGTACCTTCGGCCATGGCCGTGAATCAAGCTCCCGAATCCAAGGATCAGAGCTTCTGATGCCACTGTAATGAGAGCTAGAAAGGAAAAAGAGAGAGAGAAGAAGACTTGAGAAAGAAGAAACTGAGATTTTATTCCAAATGCCAAAAGTCTCCTTCTCCTCCGAATCCTCATGCTTATATACAACTCAGATAATATCTAGCAGCATGCAAATGATGCCTTGGCTGCATGCTGACTTAGCAATAACAGACTAACAAACTAACTACAAGAATATTCCCTATAACTAACTCAACGGACTGCATGGATTGCACTTCATTTTCTAAAGGCTGAGCTAGCTATTCATTACAATCACCCTCCTTTTCCTATAAAGAAATAATCAAGTAAGTTATGATATTGCAAAGGGTTGATTCCATGCCGATCCCCCCTCCCCGGGTCTCAAAAATATCAATTCCATAATTTGCTCATTGAAGGTTGAATTGGATCAATCTGCTCTCTATGATAATTGATTTTTCCTAATTAGAATCCTCATAACTTAAGGAACATATTGTGACACCCCGAAAAAAAATGAGTTTGAGAACCCAGAAATTTTTTAATTTTCTAGGGTTTATTTTTTTAAACGCCCGCATTTTCTACATTTTCTTTATTAGAAAAATTCCCCAGATAAAGTTTATGAGCAAAAATAGTTTTAAAATGATTTTCTAGTATCGGTTAGTTTTGAGAAATTAAGGATATATATATCGGACGTGGGACCCACTAGTGCAAAAGTTCGGAAAAATTCGGCCAATAAGGTTAAGTTTCGGATACTGGTTGAAATTTATCGGGTGTTAAGAGATAAGTAGAGGAGGTGAAGTGATTGATGTGAGAGGAAACAAAAGGATAGAAATGCATTTAATGAAGTGACACGTGTCACTTTGTGAGTGGTTGAAACCTAAGACAACTATTCACCTTTTTGACCTTTCTTACCCTTGGATTAAATATCTCAAAAATTGACTAAAAATTCACTCTTTCTTTCTCCTTGTTGGCCGGCCACCTTAAGCTCAAGAAGAAAGAAAACTTCTCCAATTTTAAGCTTCCAACTAGCTCAAATCATCCAAACCAATTGCTTACAATTGTTTCTACTCCATAAAATCCCTTCATTTGGTGCTAGTAAGTGATTTTGTGGAAGTGTTCAAGGAAGCTAAGGTGTTCTACAACTCCTCTTCTCTTGTTTACTAGGTAAGTGGTGATTGACCTTCCTCCTACACCTAATGATGCTTAATTTGTGCTTAGTGGAAGCTAAAGTGCTGAAATTTGTGGTTTATTTCTTGGTTTGAGATGAATTGGTTAAGTTTTTATTTTATTGAGGAATTTTCTGGTTTAATGTGATCATGATGTTGTGGTTATTTATGATGGTTGGTAATGAGGGGTTATGACTCTAGTGGATGTAAATGATTGGTAATTGCAACCAATTTTGGGTTTGGAAGGAATTTGGGAAAGTTAGGGTTTCATAACCCCAATTCTGTCCGGTTTTGTATCATATGGTTAGAGGTCGAATTGGCCTTTTCTTAAAACATGAAAGTTGTAGGTATTGATGTGTTTGAGGTGCCTGTAAAATTTCAGGTCATTTGGAGTAGTGTAGAGTGAGAAATGTCGATTTTACTGTTGCTGTTCTGGGTTGATCAGGATGGCCGAACTACGCCTGTAATCGTCTGTTTTGACTGGAATTGCTTTGGATTTGGTGGTTGAGGTCTTCTGATGAAATGTAGATTGATGTCCTAGCTATCATATGCCTTTGGAATTTCTGCATTCGGACCTGTATAGACTGAGTTGGACTAATTACAGCATAGTGTAATTTGTAAACCTGCAATTACGATTCTGGTTTGGTATTCTGCATATTTGACTTAGTTGTGCTGGGATTTGGACTGAGTGACCTTATACATTGTTGTAGCCCTGGTTCTTAGCTTCGAAATGGTGGGTCTTGCACCTTCATCCGACCGTCGTAGCGCCTTTGGTACCATTACCGCAAAATGACGTCAAAACTATTTTTCTGGTTTGAGCTAAACTTTCATTTCCGGACTTTTCCCTAGCTTGACTTGTACTAGTACTACTTGGAGCTTGCTGAATGGCTATTGGATGAACTTGTTGTTATGTGTGTACCTTTGGGACTGGCTGAGGATATAATGAAGCCATGATGGCTGGAAAAGTAAGCAAATTCAGGGGAAGTGCTGTCCGAACTTTGAAAGGACTTGATTGCATTGAGTGTATGATGGATGATTGCTGAGCCATTGAGGTGAGTGACCTCAAACTATTTCTAAAATTATTTATGAACCGTTTCTTGCATTATTTACTTTTGAACTGTTTCCAAATTTACTTTTGAACCGCTTTCCCGCATTATTTAATTTTGAACTGTTTTCAAAGTTAATTTTGGAACTGTTTTCTTACATATCATGCGTGCTTGCATATCAGTGTCTTGTTATTATTGATTTTGCTTTCAATGATTGTTAAAACGAGTTTTTTAGGCGAGTGTATACTTTATCGCACTCGACCTAAATAAATATGAAATTTTCAATGATTAATGATTAAATGCTACTTGCGCATGAATATAAGCCTTTTGGGCTGAACTGGCCATTGCCCCTTGTTACCGGTCGTCTCGAGCCAGAAGCGGACTCGGTCGGGCGACTAGGAACTTGGGTGAACGTTTCGGTATACTCGAGTATTACCTTGTAGGTTGGTGGAGCCTGGCCAAAAGCCAGGGACGGGGTGAATGAATGCACGAATGAAACCAAAAATGCAATGAAATGACAGGAGAACGAACGTATCCTTTTCATGAATGTTACTATCGCTTTCCATTGTAAATGTTTCTTGAATTAGTGATACTCCATATTTAATGTTTTGTAAACGTTGTAATTGTTTCTAGACTTATCATTTGATTTACGACATCATTGAAATGTACCATTGTTAAACAGATTTGATAACTGATTTTACTGGTTACTCGCTGAGCTTCTAGCTCACCCCAAAATGTTTTATTCCCCTCCACAGGGCTCAAGGCGAAGGAGTGGCTTGTAGTGTTTATTCATGGATTATCTCATGTATGGATTGAATTTGGATTTCCTTTTGTGTAATCATTCATATTGGGATTGTATTGAACGTTTAGAATTGATTGGATGTGTAATAGTCTAGTTTTGGACTTCCTCCTGTATAATAGTTGGTATCAAGGATCAGAGTGGCGCAGTGGAAGCGTGGACGCTTCGCTTTTGATATGTAAAGTTTGGGAACCTTTGATGTATATTTGATATATATATCTTGAAATTCAATTGAGGATTGTAGTGAACGACTGAGTCCCGGCGAGAGCTGGGCAGGCGGCCCGCCGAACCCTCTGGTTCGCCTTAGGGGGAGGTGGGGTCGTTACACATATTGATTGAAACTCTAAATTTTATGGACCAAAAAATGCAAAGTAAAATTTTTTTATCTAATGCTAATTTGATTTTGACAATGAGTTCTTG
Source organism: Coffea eugenioides (assembly GCF_003713205.1). Classification (NCBI taxonomy): domain Eukaryota; kingdom Viridiplantae; phylum Streptophyta; class Magnoliopsida; order Gentianales; family Rubiaceae; genus Coffea; species Coffea eugenioides. The sequence goes on from NC_040039.1 coordinate 8,365,594, forward strand.
TGATTTTACATCAATGTCCTAAATTTGCAAATGGAGACTAAATTTATTTTGATCAAAACATTATGGATATGTGTTGGCACATAAGCCAAACATTGGGCATTATAACTGCATTTCATCCATGTGAAAAGAGAAGTTCATAACGTGCTAGCAAAAAAATCCTTTAAAATGGTAGGGTTGCAAATAAATCGAATTGAGTTGAATTTTGATTTAACTGAGTTGAATTTTGATTTAACTGAGTTGAGCCTTGATTTAATTTTTTCAAACTCAATCTCGATCTCGAACTCAAGAACTTTTAATGTAAAACTCAAGTTCAAGTTTGACCTCAATTTTGCACCTAATCGAACTCAAACTCGAGCCTACTCGAGCTTAAAAAATTTTAAAATTATTATTTTATTTTAAAAAAATGAATAACAGTCATTAATAAATCATAAAAATATTAGAGATATATATAATTTCACTACTAAAATAAAATAATACGCATATATATGCAAATTTATGTGTGTATATATATATGTGTGTGTGTCTGTGTGTCTATGTATATGTGTATGTATGTATGTATGTATATTCCAGCAATCTCACAAACTAACTAACTAAGTTTCTCTATACTTAACTCGTGTTTAATATTGACCGAGCTTGAGTCAAGATTAAGCAGTTTGATTTGTTTGCAGTCCTAAACCTAATCTTCTCTTCGATTCCCTTCCCTTCCCTTTGTAGACACCAAATCTTTGCCAATTTCCAAAATTTCCTTGAGCTTTTTACTTATTTATTAGTGGTTTATTTTTATACATTCTTTTTCTTATTTCTTTTAGGCTTTTCAAAAAAAAGAAAAAGAGAATAAAAATTTAGGAAAAAGTATGAAATAAGAAAATCAAAGGAATAATTAAGCCCAAGTTAAAAATAGACATAAGCTGATAAAGTAAAGCTCAAAACCCAAGCCAATTTCTTGTAAGCTAGGGAAAGAGAAAAGACTGAGGATAAGTTAATATTTTTATTAATAGAATTAGATTTTTCACTTTATTTTTTCATACCAAATTTTCAGAAGTTTCAAATATCACCTAACACACACTTACACTACTACACCGACCAATATTCATGGTCGGACCAACATCATGTTCATTTTTTTTTCTTTTCTTCGTTTTGGACTGGTAGTCCTGGAGGGCTACGTTTGGATTCCTCATTTTTTAAAAAAAACTAGGAGGCTGTAAATAGTGCCCATTTCTAGTTATATAAGTGTATTTCTCACAAAGAAACATATAAGTGTGAAAGGCTGTAAACCGTAGGACGATGTAAGTGCAAAGTGCATATTACAAAGAAAGATGTAAGTGTGTTTATCTAGATGCAAGTAGTGTGTTTATTACAACAGTAATTCTGTTTATTTATCTAGATCTATTCAACAGCTAGTTAGTATAAAAATATAAAATGTAAGCGTGAAAAAAAAACAATAAAAAAGGAATTTCAAAAGGCTCAAAAGCATTTATTTGGACCTTTATAAACCAAAGGACGAATTAGATATAAATCCAAAGGTCATGACATATATTAAGTGCAAATAACTAATAATAAGTATAAATGATAAATTTAACTAATATATTAAGTGAACCTATGTTCATATTATAAAATAAAGTATGCAAATAACAAATATACTATGAAAATTGGAGGTGATGAAAACAAATAGAATATGACATATTTCTTTGTCATTCTTTGTCTTTGGAGCAGGTAATAAAAATCGGAGGTAAAACGTGCTTTATCATGATCACCAATAAATAAAAAAAAATTCCTTGCAAAGCAGAATGACATAAACTCTCATAGGGTGCTTCTATGGTGGAAAGTGGAAAGTGGAAAGTGAGATGAACTTCCCACCGTGGGCAGAGCCACTACAATTACAACAACTCAATGTGGGACCCTTGTCCAGGCCTTGTGGGTCCAACTAAGTTAAGGCAATTGGCTGTAGTAAGTGAATTATGCAGTAGAAAAATAAAAAATATGTGCCTTTCTAAAGGACAACAATAATTGTAGATATAAATTAGACTCAATTGATAAATTAATCATCATCGATTGTCGAACCATACAACATAAATTAACCTTTTGTGATCATTATCACTATCATTAATATTTATCTGTTAATAGTAATGGATTTTTTTGTTGAAACCTATAGAGTGTTTTATAACTAAAAATATAGATATAGGTTTATATTTTTTTATTACTCTTTTCTCTAAATTTTTTTCACTCTTTTAATTTCTTCTAGTATTTTTAAAATTTTTATTTTTAATTAAAAATATCAATTACATTGGTGAGTAAATATTGATTCCCTATTAAAATAATGATCATCACAAAATGCCTATGATATCCATCAACTCATTCCAATTAAGTAATAACCTTAATCAAATGATAAGTATCACTATGAATAATTTGAAACTCATTCCTTGAGGAACCAACTTACCAAATGCCTTCTAAGTACATGAAACAAATTGCACAATTTGTGTAAATAAAATTATTTTGTGAAAATTCATGAAATATGCGATGCAATCCCCAAACCATGATCAATTGTAAGTAAAGAAAAAGAAAAGTCAATGAATGGTTGCCTAACTGATTCTCATGTTAGTACCTAAATCTTTTTTAAATCTAGTGATATTTCATTAATTGAAACTTGTCACTAGAAGTGGCAAAATGGATATATGGTTGATAAATGGTTTTAGTTAAATGGATAGTGGATCAAATTGATCCAATCCAATTAAAACCATTTAATAAATGGATCTAAATGGATGTCATTTAAATGGATAGTGTAAACCATGATCCATCCATTTATCCATTTACTCTCCCAAATCCTAAATTTAAGATCCAAATATTTTTTTCCAAAAAATACAAATTCCCAAAGTTCTATCCTTAAATCACCTAAAACCTTTTGGTAATAACAAATGCTTGTACTACTACTCTATTTCAGTACTTCATAAAATTAGTTTAGTTTCAAGAAAATTTAACTGTTGTGGTCAATTTAACCTTTCGTCATTACTTTAAGTATCATTTTGTAAAGTAATGAACAATTAAGAACTGGGCTACATTTTTATAACTTTTGAATGAATTGAATACGGTTTTACAGTGAAAAGAAGTTTACGTTTCCAATTTTTTGCACTCCTGTTCAAGAGTGATGTCTTGAATAAAATGGAGTTCTAATAAGAAATCTTATGTTATTTGACAAGTAAAATATTTTCATCACATATGCACGTAGTACCTAAAAATATATGAAACTCCTTATTATACCATTGATATACAAGCTACCTTATATTACTTAGTAAATTAGGTGTCTTTTTTTTTGGATAGTTGGGTTAGGTGATAAGGGGAGAGGGATTGCAAGTATGAGGATTTGGAAAAAAAAAAAAAATTATCATTTACATATCTTAACCAATGTTGCGGGGACACTCGTTAGAAAAATTATTTTTATAAATAAAAGAATTAAAAAAATAAAAATTATTTTGACACTGCATGATGCATTCTCGCTTTTTCTTTACTTAAGAATATAAATGTTTGCAATCATTACTACATGAGAGTTTAATTAAAAAAAACAAGAGTAGAGACTAAAATATAATTTTGAAAAGGATGGAAGAAGTCTAGGAGCTAGAAGCAAATAACATGCAATTAATGTTATTGGCAACTTGGCATTTGAGGAAGTTATGAAGAAAAAAATAGATGGCCCCACAAGATTTTATCTCACATTTTTATAAATGTGTTTTCTATTTTTTAAGTTAAATGGATGTATATGGATAAGATGGATAATCCATTTAAATCCACCAACATAATTGGATTTAAATGGTTATCCATTTAAAACCATTGAATTTATATGGATCATCCAAATCCATTTAAGGTTGGTTTATATGGATGGATTGGTGGATATGAATCCATTTTGCCACTTCTACTTGTCACAATCATCATTTGTATCATGGTACAAATTTTCTTTGGTTCTTTTCTTTTTCTTTTTATTCGGATAAAAAATTTATTTACTAATGTAATATGTTTTAATTTTTAGTACAATGAAACATTATTACTCATGTTTAAACAATATGGGGGGACTCAACTCCTACATGCGCATGTCCAAAAATTTAATTTTCATCCAATTTCTAATAACATTTTTGTTCATAATAACATTTAATGCTCTCGTTAATTACCATATAATTAATTACCATATAATGTAATCACATCTAAATTTCTAATTCTTCCATTTATCTTTACATTCCACTTAATTAACTTATCTTTCTACAATACTTATGAATCATTTTTTTTTCGTTTCAAGTACAAAATTGTAGCACTGTATTGGAAAAGTTCACCATTTGCTTTATTCCCGATCCTCTTTTTCATTCATGTTTCTTTCATGCCATTCATTTTTTTTTTTCATTTTTGTTGGGGTCCATATACCTGGAGAGTTTCCAAAATATCTCCAATTATTGGGCCATTTTATGATGACCAATTATGTAAAAGGGCTTCCCCTTAGGGTCCGTTTGTTTCGGGTGAAAATGTTTTCCAGGAAAATATTTTCCTAATTTCCCGTGTTTGGTTGCACAAAAGTTACTGAAAACATTTTCCTATGTAAAATATTTTCACTCATCTTATGGAAAACAACTTCCCTTCCAAACTTACTGAAGTTGTTTTCCGAAATTCATGCATCCCGCCTGTAGTATGTTCCAAACTTACTGAAAACATCTTGTAGTATGTTTTTTTTTTTTTTTTTTAGTGTAAACAGGAGGATTCGAACCCAAGACCTCTTCCTTACACTCCCTCCCCCGTACCACCCAACCCCCCGCCTAGTATATTCAAAATAAAAAAAAAAACCTCATCCTGCTCATCCTATGCTAGTAATTAATTATGTATAATAGGAACATTCTTTTCTAGAGAAACTTTCAGCAGTGAGAGTGCAAGATATATGTCACAATAAGCATTGCATATGATTGATTTTTGACACTAAATGGCCAGCAATTTGTTTATTGCTTTAGGAGATATTTTTTATTCATATATACATTTCTCCAAGATTTTTTAAAGTTAAACAATGAGATAAATTTTCTTATTTTGCATGGAAAGAAGTATGTAGTTATAATGTGTAGAAAGTAAAGATAGAGATAAAAGTGAAAATATTTCAAAAGTTAAACAAACACCAGAAAAATGAAGTAAGAAAATATTTTCAATAAGCTAACCAAACACCTGAAAATGATGAAAGGGAAATGATTTTCATGGAAAATTACTTCCACGGAAAATATTTTCCCAAGGAAAACATTTTACTTCCAACCAAACAGACCCTTAATATCAAAAGTTTTTTTTTTTTTTTTGTACCAGGCGCATGAATTGCCTTCTTATTGTTTGCTCCCACAAGCAACTGGCCTTTCCTGTTCATAGCACAGCACTATTGGCCTTCTCATATTGGTTTTGCCCACAGTGAGCAAAACTGTTCACACTTTCCACCGTAGCCAGGCCGAGCCCGTTCCAGCTGCCTTCTTTCCCCAACCGAAAGCAAACAACTCACGTGCAAATAACAACCAAAAGAGGACGACGAAAGTGAGTCCCAAAGTTCCTTAACCACATTGACTCTTAGTTAGACAAATTTTTTATATATAATGTTACAGTTATATATAAATGAAAATAATTCCAAAAACATTACATTTATACAATATATCAAAAATAACTTCAAATATACAAAAAAATAAAATAAAATCTATAACATTTATTTCTTTAATCTATCAAAAAATAAAAAAATAAAAACAACTCCATTCAACATATGAAAAACAACTCCAAATATACACAAAAAATAAAAAATAAAATCTACACCATTTATTTCTTCCATCTATCGCCACCACCCACTACCATCACCATCCCCTCCTTTTTCCTATTTCCTCTCCCTCTTCCCTTCCCTTCCTCTTTCCCGCCACACTCCACCCCTCTCCCTTCCTCCTCTCCCCCCACCCCCCCCCACCTTCCCAAATATGGCCTTGACTAGAGGTTATGATCTAGCCACGATATCATAACCAGAGACCTCAATCTAGCCTCGCCTAGATCGGGGGAGGGAGGGAAGGAAAGGGGTGAGGTGTGACGATCAAAGGGAGGGGAAGGAGAAGGAAGAAGGGGAGGAAAGAAAGAGGAGAGGAAAAAGATAGAGGAGGCGGGAAAGAGGAGAAAGAAAGAGAGGGAGGAGAAAGAGGAAGGGACAGGAGGGCAGAGGAGGAGGAAAGATAGGAGAGGTGGAGGGAGGAGGTGGTGGTGATAATTTTTAAAAAAATATTACAAAAAATTTTAAAATTTTAAAATATTTCAAAATATATCTAATAAACATCTCAAAAAATATCTAGAAAAACATCTACACTAGAAACTAGAAAATTTTTCATATAGAATATTACAGTAAAATATTTTTAAAAAAAAGAGCTAATCCAAAGTTACAATCTTCTAAAATCACAATCATCGTACTTCTCCTAAAAAACCAAGAATAAAAAAAGACACAGCCTACCGCCTCTCAATGATCATCTTCAAATCATTATTGCCTCTGAGCTCCTAAAATTATCGTCAGAATCTTTCCAATGCCTTAATTAGGATTCCAAGTCCCATTAGAAACACAGAAAAGAAGAAAGAAGAAAGAAAAAACGAAAGGCAGAAAAGAGCAGAAGGAAACAAAGGAATCAGCAGGGAGTTGCTGTTGCCGCCGCCACCACCGGAACTTTCCATCACCACCTGCAAATCTTCACCGAGAGAGCACTGTAAGCTCTCCTTTTCCTTTAATTTCAGTTTTTCTTTAATCAGATTCTTGAAACTCTTAAAGCACATTTCTTTTGAATTTGTCCTTTAAAATTTTTCTGTTGATTATGCGCGATTTTGTGAATGTACATGCTTTGTGTGTTAATTGGACTGAAATCCCTTGTGTTTCTGAGAAATTTGGATAACTATAATCCTCATTGAAAATGAAATCTGTGGTTTTTTTCATGTCTATCACATATTTGACAAAATGCTCAAATGAACCCCAAATGAAAATTTAAACTAAAGGCATGAATCTCCTGAACCTGTGCACGTGGAGAGGATTTCCTATCAGTCCAACGCTGATTGTAGCCTGTGAGTGACGCCGGAAAACCAAGAGGACCGAGGGAATTGAAGCCTGAGCGATTTTTTTCCTTTTTCATTTCTGCTATTTTCTGCATTTTTGTGAGCGTTTAGGTGTGTATGGCGTGTTTGTACGTGGAACAGAGAGAATGGAAACTCCAGCTAGTCCAAGCCGGAGGTGATGGTTTCCATTTTCTGGCGAATTCCCGTTGAAGGGAAGCAACGCAGCAGCAGCCTGGACTAGTGTCGTGGAGAAGATGATCAATTCCCAGGAATTTACAGCTTCAGCCCCTCTATTTTCAGTTGTCTTGTAATTAATTCCCCAGATTATTAGGACTTTATAATTTGACCCTGGAACTTTATTTTTGTGTTTTCAATTAGGTCCTTAGCACTATTTTAGTAAGCTTTTAGATTAATTAGCTTTCTCATTTGCCAAGTCAAGTTGCAATTAATTTTATTTTCTCTTTTTAAACTTGATATAACCCGTAAGGGGCATAGGTGCGTTTAATTTTTGTAATTTAATTTTTACCTTTTCTTTGTTTTCTTCTATTTTTAGTTAATTACTTTATATTTTGTCGCGTATAATTGAGTGGGCCGTGAGCGCGTTGTTTCATGGCTTTTCCAATAGAAACCTTGGAATTAATCATTTCATTTTATTTCACTCTTTATGTGTTATGCATATTTATTTTAATTTGTTTAGGTGTTTTGTGTTAATCAAGTACATGTTATATGTTTAACAATAGATTAACTTATTTTTTCCTTAAAATTAAAAGTGTTTAATTAAACTCGCAAAGGTGCTTGAGGGTAAAATCTCGACCTTTCCACCTCACGAATGGAGCTCCTCGAACTCATTTCTCTGATTTTGAAAGACCTGGAGTTGTTTAGTTATAGGGTTTTAATTTGTGTTTTAAAAATAAAAATTACTCTTTTATAGGTGACTCAGTACATCTAAATTCAATACTGAGTGGCGACTCCAAATTGTTAAAAAACCATTTTTTCTGGACTCTAGTGGGCCCAAATCCGTTGCCTTTGCCAAGTCCCATTTTAGGCCCTTTTCTTTTTATTTTCCTTATTTTAATTTTGAAAAAACTCAAAAATCATTTTAAACAACTTCTTAAATTTTTATCATTTTGTTTTAGGAAATGAGGCTGACACCCTTCCCTTCCCTCCCTTCCCTCCCTTCCCTTCTGTTTCAGATATGTATGGGGGTACCACTAGTCTACTAGTACTAGTAATTAGGATTTAACCTTGGACTATGTGATAAGGAAGAGTATAGGAGGATATGATATGTCTACAAATTCCCCTCCTTTTTTTTTCATTTTCATCTTCCCCTCCTTCCCAGTTTCTAATCTTCTCCTCCGGTGCCTTGCTTTCTCCATGTGTCTTTCCATTTATTCTGTATTTTCTTTATTGCTTTTTTGATTTCGCAGCAATCATTTTTCTTATAATCTGTCCTTTAGCAGTGACAGAAGATTCTTTTCATGTGCTCTTAGTATTAGTTAATGAGTTCCTTATAGAAACTAGTACTACCACTGCCTTCCGCTTAAGCAAATTATTTTCCTGTTTTATTCTTCTTTTGATTCTATGTTGTTGCTTAACGCTTTTGATACCAAAATTAAGGTTCATGAATTAATGCGTCAAGGATTCACCTTGAGAAGTGCGAGGATATGTTTCCTTCAATCCTCTTAAATATGTGCAATTATCACTTTTTCCTTTTTTTTTGTGTTTTCTTCCCCTTTTCCTTGGGTATATTGCTGTCCAACTTTGCATCATTTGCTGCATTGGTTGATCATTGGAGTTCTTGGGTTGGGAAAATAGCTTGAAGATAGTTATATTTTGTATCTGCCCACACATTTAATGTCGTGGCTGTTTTCAATATTGTGATCTCTCCTATAACGGAATATAGTAATTTAAGTTAAAAACTTCCTATTCGTATCAAAACTCTAATGTGTTCGATTCACGACCTACAGGAAGTTGTTGTTCCCGTGGTGCAAGGAAAAATCAGGCATACTTGTGAAAGTGTGACATTGGAACAGTTTATGGAGTCTCCATTGTTGAAACCAATGGTTACTTTATCTGGAACTGCCGAAGAAGGTGCCGTTGGACCTCCTCTAGGTTTGGTTGACATAGGTATCTGTGAAAGTGCCTATCTTTTTCGTGTTGCCCTTCCTGGTGTTAGGGGTAGCGAGAGTAAGTTATCCAACTTCAGCTAGTCTCTTCCCTAAATTGTTTTGCTCAGGATTTGGATAGATACCGATAAAGCTCTAGCACACATTTAGCTCCACATACCAGCTGAAAAAATAGTGGATTGTTGTGGCTAGACTTAAAAGTTTCCCACATGACCACCAGAGAAGCTTGTATAGTAAGGGAAAAAAATGAAAGAAACTACTGTGACTAAGTAGACAGCCTTCAGAATGCATCCATACATTAATCATCTTCAATTTTTAAAGCTTTAGGTAGTAAATCATCAACAAACATATGCACTCAACGAAACATGTCCTGCTGCATGAGCCGTATTTCCATTCTGCTCTTGTTAGGGTCTCTGCTTAGCACTCCATGGGTATTAACTTGGCTTTGTGATTTGAGAACTCTGGCTGACCTGTGCATTTAAATCATTAAATAGAAAATCAACTTTTGTCTTTAGTTTCTATATATATCATTTTATCTATATGTACGCTCATCTCATAGCTTCAACTTCCTATTCTGTTCTTATCTTTTTCCTTGCATGCCTGCTCTGAAATTTCTAACTGCCATGGGATCCTGTATTTTTCATCATCAAATTCTAGTATCTTTGGACATCAAAACCTTTTATTATTGAATTTTAAGAGCTAAATTTGCTGGCATTGATTTCCATCTGCAGTGACTGTGAATTTAAAATGGGAAAAAGATTCTCCGTCTGGACGTTAAGCTAGTCATTGATGTCTCCTAATAATGACAGGAAATTCATTGGATTATCCCCTACATGGTTTTCAACTGCATTCTCTAAATGTCCTTCGTTACAAATGTTGTCAAAGAGCTGTGTAGCATGTGCAAATTTCTCTCCTCTATACCAATAGCTGATTGTTTTAATATGTAGATACATTCTTTATGGTAGTCTCTAGGATAAAAAGGCTCCTGGCTGCCTTTCTTGTGACTGATGAATAATTCCAAAATATTTTGCATGCATTTAACCTGTAAAGGGTCTGTTTCCAAGAGCAGGAGACTAAAATGCAAAAGTTACAAATCATTATTCAACATACAACATCAATGCAGGTAAGTTGAAATGCAACATACAACTCAATGGACGGGTTCACATAGAGGGAGTGATTACCGAGTCTCAATTCATGAAGAATTGTTCTAAGGTGTTTGAAATGAAAGTGCAGCAGCTTTGTCCTACTGGGCCTTTCAGTGTCTCTTTCAATTTGCCTGGACCTGTAGACCCAAGGTTATGCTCTTTTTCTTTCAAGGCAGGTGGTATTTTAGAGGTGGTTGTACTGAAGTTCAGAATACCACATCTATCAGCAGAAGGCTGGTTTGAAAAATGGTATGATTGCTGGTCCTTTCCTTGATGAGCGTTTCCAGACCTGATTAATTTCCGGAAGTTATTCCTTTTCGTTCGCAGAAGGAAAGACTAAATCTTTTTTGTTGCTTCATTGTTTTTTGTGCTAGTGAAAAACAAGTATTTGATATCAGTAGAGCGAAAATTGGCCATATGTTATCTTCCTTGTGACCTTATAACTGGTTACTATAACATGAATTCGCAGGCGGATCTGGTTATTGTAACGCTGAAGCATCTGTTCAGTTAGCCGATTCATTATATTAAATCTTGTTGGTGCAGCGTTTTGTTTAATTTAAACAGCCCATCATTTGATTTCACTTGGAATTGAGTACTGCTTAGAATTTAGACTTCTCAATATTGTTACTCAATAAGACCCACATTACATTTGTCTTTTTTTTTTTTTTTTTATTTGTCAAAACTCGTTAACATCTGCATTAGAAACCAATATAGTCTGTACATCTAGAGCCACTGCTCTCTTACATCCGCTTGAGCTGCCTGTAGCAGCCAAGCTGGAAAGTTTCCTTCCTATTCAATCTCACTCAAACACTTAACAGCAAACCTTGCTAAACCATGTCTAACACAGTTGTTTTCTCTTTTGGTGAAAGATACAACATTTATCAAAACAGCTTTTTAGTTTCCTTGTATCATTTGGAACAGTTGATGTCAAAATGTCTTCTGCTGAATTTTCTTTCACCTTATTTGTTATCATCTTGCAGTTAGCCTTGAATTCCACTTTCTTCCATCCTTTCCTTTTTGCTTGCATCATTGCTTCCCTGATTGCTAATGCTTCCTCCAGTCTAGCCTCACTACAGTTGCTCCTTGGGAATACTCAGGTGATTAACACCTTACCATTGCTATCTCTCGCCACTGCTACCACTCTACTTTGTTCATCTCCTGGTTCAAAGCCACATCTGTGTTCACGTTAATCCAGCCTCTTTGAGGAGGAACCCACCTGAGATCCTGTTCTCTTGCTATCGTTGTCTGTTCCTGATTCTCCTTGTCTTCCTTTTGCACCTGCTGGAATTCTAACCACTCACATACTGCTTTTGTTTACCACCTGCACAGGATTCCATTCTTGATTCTTGCATGTTACTCCATTCCTGGCCTTCCAAATCTGCCACATTAAGAGTTTTCTGGATGACTAAAAACGATAACTAAAGAATGGATTGTGGAATAGAATCTCTCTCTAAAATGACGAACCAATAGATTTGAATAATTGAGCTTACTTTTTCTTGATTCATGAGGAGGGAAGTGGGGGAGGATTGTAATCAGGAGGTTTTGGGTTCATGATCTCCCACTTACGTAGAAAAAGAAAAAAGTTCATGGTTTGAAAGGCACATTCATACTAGTCTCTTTTCCCCTCTTGTTTTCTTATCTTTTGCATGGATTAAGCTTAAGTCAGAAAACTGTACTTGTGAGCGATATACCAGGCTTCTCTGCTCAATATCGCATTACATTCATGAATTTAGCAATAACTAGTTAGCTGATGCTCACTAATCAGTGGCCTTTCCAGTCCTCAACTACTGCCTAAAGAAAATGCTTAGGAGCAATAAGTGAGCCCGCTGAGGCTTAACTCATAACACTAGTTCATGTCTAAGTAGTAAAAATCCAATATCTTTTAGAATAGTAGACTTTTGTGCTTGGATAGTAGACTTTTTTTAGAATAATATTGTAGCACTTTTAATCAGGTTTAGAGCAGTAGCTAATATATATCTATTTGTGTGTGTGAAAATGTTAACTAAATTTCAAGCCTTAGTTTCGTTGATCTTAAGGCTAAGCGATCAGAAGCCTATCGTCATCGTGCAATGAATTGGGTCAATTTCTAAACTAGGGTCAATGGGATCAGCCCATTATCTTCTCAAATCAAAATTGTTGAGCTTCCGATTACTCTGGTTTCTTCTATAGTACAACAAAAGCAAAAAAAAATTATCAACATTCTTCGTCTGACAACAAAGTTTCAACACTCTCGGTTCGACAATTACTTTCGATGTATGGTATAAGAAAAAAAATTGAAAGATTTCATCACTCGTTCAAGATCAAGGTCCAAATCAATCTTTGAATCGTTAATGATTGATTGAGTTGGGAATTCTTAAGCTTATAATTGATGCTAAAACAATTAAGAGTCATAATCCACTTATTTTAAATAAAAAAATAATGGGGCGGTACCCGCAAGAAAGTAACGGGGCAAGGTACGAGATGGGCGCAAGGGTAAGGATAGGGGGATTTTTCTCCCCTAACCTTAAATGGGACGGGAAGTATACCCACAACCTATAATTGCCTAATTTAATGAAAAAAAATTCATATATGTATAATTATGGTATATACATTAGAGAACCTAATAACCATAAACTATTTTAATTTGACTAAAACACTTCAGTGGTTATATACATATGCAATCTTAATTAGTTCTATATAATATTTTATACTAATGCTAAGGGCACACTCAATATGTGTGCAATTCAATATTAATTAAAATGAATTATTTTTAAATATATTTTTTCTTTTACTTAAATCAAATTGATATAAAATTTCATTAAAGAATTTTGGTTTATAATGTTACAGTAAATTGATAGTTAGATTAGAGTGGTTACAAGTAAGTTATAATGGCAAAAATATGATAAAGGTAAAAAGTAATTCTTTATAAGGATAAAATTGAAAGTTCAAAATACGACCAAATTACTTACACCATCTACCACTCCTCTGGATTTATATATTGTACAGATGTCCCTAATTTTGTTAATATTTTTAAAACACAAAAAAAAACCATATATGAATCAGGAACTAAGAACCTAACTTTCTTCCTCTTTTATCTCCCTTTCCTTTTTGCCGCCCATCAAAGCCTCCCCTCCCATTTCAAAAGCTCAACCTATCAGTTTGCCCTATCTAAATGGCTCAACCTTCCCTTCCTATCTCAGTGCTTCAGCCTCCTAGAACCAGTGCAGTCAAAATTTATCAACCAAAGGAACTCGACGCTTTAATGGAGACTAAAGAGAGCTCCCCCTTCATGTAACTCTAAAAGGATGTTCTTCCAAAAAAAAGAAAAAAAAAGAAATGCCATGCATTAGCACCAGTAGGCCATGGGGAAGCGAGGCAGGTAAAAACCGGGAATGGAGGGTAACTTATCTTGTCTTATCTTATGAATGGGGTGTAATCAATTGATTTGCAGCAGTTTCATTGTGATTCTATAGATTATTTTGTCCTTTAAAGTCTTTTAAACCTTATCAGCAGTTCAGCACTTTATGGGGCCTCTTTTGCCTATTTTACAATTTTTTCCCAGAGAGTGGCATAGCATTGTATTGCAAATAAAGACCAAAGTTTACATACTCTGAGCAACTGCTGTTATATCATTCTCAGCTGAACAAGTTAACCAAGAAGGGAAAGAAACTTTCCAGAAAACATCACTACTAAGCTTAAGGCAAATTTTGCTAAACTATGACTAAAAAAGTTACCTTCTCTTTTAATAAAGGAGAAAGAACATTGACAAAACGACTTTCCAAGTAGTTCAATGTCTTCAATTATGGTCCAATTTTCGCATCTTATGTGCTTTCATCTAGGATTCTATTCATTGCCACCTTACAATCAGATTGTGCCTCAATCTTTCTCCACCATTCTTGTTTTGCTTCTTCAACTAGCGGCTCATTACATCTCAGTTCAACCCCAGCCCAAACACTTCTAATTACTACATCCCTCATCCTTGCAACTATTCCCCAACTTGCTCTTCCTTTTCTTTTGTCCAAAGCAGCATCAGTGTTTAGATTTACAATAATTATTGGAGTGATTTAGATTTGCCCATTAATGATTGAGATTGAATTTACGTCTTATTTAAGTAGGTCACTAATAGCGATCCAAATCTGTCAATTAATACCCATTAATCAATGGGTTTAATTGGCTCACCCATTTAAATCCAATTAAATTACATACACAAACCCATTTGTTAATGGACGAGTCAAGTGAATAGGTTAACATTTATAGTAATAAATAGATGAAAATAATAGTAGGATAGGAGACAGGTGGGTTACAGCACTGGATAAGAGATAAGGTAAGTGGGTGAAGGGGGTAGAGCAAAAATAAAGTAGGATTTGAGGGAGCAAGAAAGGATTGTAGGAATGTGAAAAAGTTAGCTTAAGAATGTGAGAAAGAGAGCAGTAGAAAGTAAGGGGAGTATTGAGAAGAGGGGGTTGTGGAGGGGGAAAGGTGGCACAAAAAGGGAAAATATGGGAGAAAGGGATAATAATGTTGTGTCTGGTATTCTTTTTTTTGTGATTTTTCCATACTTTTTAGTATATTTTAAGGTTTTAGATAAGATGCAAGTCTAGAATAAATCTCTCCTCCTTCTCTTCGGAAAAAGCTTTCTAACTAAAACTCTCTTCATTTGTGTGAATAAAATCTCTCTTATAGTTTCTTTTCACCATGCGAGGAGCTCTCTTTATAGTTTCTTTTCATTTGTGCGAATAAAATCTCTCCTAAGATTTTCTAGCAAGAGTTTCTTCTCTCCTTAGGGTTGTCTGGTGAGAGTTTTCTTCTCTCCTAAATTTTTTTAGTGAGAGTTTTATTCTTTTCTAGGAATTCCTAGTGAGAGTTTTTGATAATTTTTTTCACTTTTCTTATAGTAGATTTGAGTTTTTTTAGATTTTGATTAGAAGATCTAGAATTTTTTGAATCTATTCAGTAGATCTCACCATAATATCTGAACTTAAGCAGTTAATCAACAAATTTGGCAATTAGAAACATGTACATATGTCCGTGGAGTTACAATTATTTCATCCCTTTTTTAAATTAGGAGATTTATAATGTAATTTTTATTGTTTTTCAGATCTAGGGTATCCTTTCTTCAAATGTGTTCTTTGATATCTATATATGTTTGATGGTGTAATTTCTACTATTAATGTAGATTTTAATGAAATTATAATATTTTATATAAAAAAAAGATAAGATGCATAAATACGATATAAAATAGATACTCAAATAATACTCTTTTGAGTTTTTAATCTTTTTTCATGTAACTATTACAAATAATTCTTTTATCATCATCATCATCATCTTAGATATAGACCGTTGTATAGCAAGGGTCAAAATGCTAGTTATACACTACAAACTATTCGCCAGTTAATATATTCTAAAACATTTCCAATAGAATAACATGCATCATTCTCAAGATTTTTGGATTATTGATTCTTTAATAGGCTTGATTAATGTTATCTAATGCTTATCTATTAATTTAGTTCAAATATTTAAAATTGATAAGAAAAGGTTTGGTTAAACTAACTTATAAAAAAAAATTATCAAAAAGCTTGTTGATTTGTTAGTTTAGTTGAAATGTTTAAATGACTAGGGTTAAACTTTGTTAAAAAGCTGTCTAAGTAAAATTTACCTTAACATTTGCTATAGATAGTAAAAATCGTAGCTAAACTAACTTATCAATAAGTCTTCCTAATCTACTTATTTATCAGTTGAGATATTTTAGAAGTTTTCTTACTAACAATTAGTATGTGTTTTATAATCTTTTTTTAATATTCCAAAAATTTTTAACTCATCACTTAACATTCCGCCATACCAGACATGTTATGTTATACAAGGCTAACATACCCAATTTTGATATAATTCCACTATCCAAATTTTAATCGAACTGTTAATGACTTCGCTTGTAATTGTTTACCTTCTTCGCTTTAAGATTTTGATATATGTGATTGTTATCTTGTCAATTTGATTGTATGTTTTCTTGAAACCTCACTAAGCTTAACTCATCCCATTATTTGCTTTCCTTAACAAGGTGCGGGCATGAGAGACACGGGGATAGAAATAGTTTGTAATAGGAAATTTGGATCTTATATTTGGTCGACATACTGTATTATGGAATTAGTCGTTTAAACTCTTCTCTTTTGGCATATACTTTAATTTGAATAGTTGGACGATTTGTAGCATATAAATGTTATATTGAAGGACTTTAGTGTTATTGATTGAGACTTGTAGTGAATCCTGACGAGAGTCAGACAGGCGGTTCGCTAACCTCTGGATTACACCCTAGGGGGAGGTGGGGTCTTCATAGATTTCCCCTTGTTACATGAGATCAAACTCTCCATCTATACTTTTCAATCTTCATCCAAGTTTAGCTATACACAAAAAAGGATGAATTAACTAAGTAAATTATCCAATACTACCCTCAACATAGAGTTAAGAAACTAGGTAAGAACTACATTTTTGTGGTGTTTTCTTGCACCTCCTAATCTCTCCTAAAATCAAAGATTCAAACTCTATTTATAGAGAAATCTTCAAGCCCTTTTCTTGTATCTTTAATGTGAACATTGCTCCAATTAATCAAGAATTTTGGTTTCCAAGATAAAGCTCATCATTATAAAAGAATATAAGGCCAAGAATTATTGCTAGAAGCTCCACTTTATAACTACAAATCTTATATAAAATGTCCCTCAAAAGGTGTGAAATGATAGAGTTGAAAGCAAGTTGCACACGAGTTGAAATCGCAAAGTTTAACTAGAATCCCTCTAACAATCCCTCCTGACCAGATTCTGGGAGGGATTCATCCCTTGTTTTATCAAAAATTTCTGCTCGAATCCCTCCAAAGACTGGCCGGATTCTCGGAGGGATTCGAACCAATTTTCTTTTTGGACAAGTTTTGTTGTTTCTTATTTTGTGACTTGAACCACGTTTGAACTCGTCATCCTTGCAAACTTTAGAATTTCAATCAATATAATGCAAGCTCATTTCTTGTCCAAAATGAAGTCCATTTCCAACTCCTACATAAACAATCAAAAACATGTGATTAAAAGGGGCAAAAATCTCATTTAAGTACTAAGTAGCATTTGGAATTAATTCTAGCTAAAATGGACCATTTTCTTCTTGTACAAAATAGCCACTTATCACCTTTAGCATGACATGAAATTAGACCTAAATTAGCATAACCATGAAAGAAATACTTAAGCTTACAAACAAGTAAATTTTCTAAAACAACTAGATCAAGTTGACGTGTCACACAACTTGCATGGATACCCTGTATATCAGAACAAGGAATGTTAGGCAAATAAATGACCTTAAACACAATTCCTATCAACTCAAAATCTATAAAGACAACACAAGGACAAGTATTACCAAAACCACTAAAACATAAAGAATGCAAAACTAGAGTCTCATGACTAGAATAAATGTGGCTCTAAAAATGACTCAAATTAGCGTATGAATGATTATGCAAATAAACAGCTCTATCAAAATGAAAAATAAATACAAACTTAATGCACCCAAGATGATTACACATGTAGACCACTTAAAGACAATTCCAATTAACTCAAGCACTTCACCATGTGTCAACAAGTCAAGAAACATATCCTTTGCGATGCACAAAGAACTGTCAACATCAAAGTTGGAATTAAACCCTTCAAAAAACACATTATGAAGAATTAATACCGCCATAGGTAAGCTAAGCTCTTCAATGTCACCATGATAACCAAGAATTTTAGGTAGGAAACTTACCTTGTCAATGGCTAGTTGATCAACTAACAATTTACCATGTGTAATCAATGTAATAGGCCATTGATCAATAGCATCCACAAATGAATTAACCTTCATAACACCAATGTGATTTTCTTCATGATTCAGTATCTTTATTTCTCTAAAAATTTCCAACGATCAACAGATACACTAGATAAAACAACATAAAGATGGTTAGTAATAAGTACAAACTCAATTTTCAAAACTAATTCACTCTCATTTGCTTTAACATGCATACTCAGCTCTTTTTCCTTTTCATTTGTCTGACTTGAATTTTCACCGATCATTTTCCTTTGACATCACCTCAACTTTTACCACTTTTTCACACTCAAGTTTTACCTCATTGCTGGCACTCTCCTCTTTTACTGTCCTTTTCTCACAAAAATCCTCTCCAACTAGCCCTTGACTATTGGCTAGCGTAGGTTACACTTCAAGCACATCTTGATCATGCTCGACAATTGGATTCACTTCAAAGTCATCCTCATCAAATAGTGGAGCAGAATGAGATTCTCCTTTATTAGCAATGGGATCAATAGATTTCTCTATTCGGAACCTTCACTTGATTACTGTAGACACCAAATTTTTGGTGTAATTTCTTTTACTTTTTATTCTCATTTGTCGTGGTTACTTTTAGTTTTTTTTTAGTTTCTAGTTTCTATTTTCTATTTTTTAAGTTTTAGCGTAGAAAAATCATTAAAAAAAGGGAGAAAAAGGAAAATTGTTCACAAAAATACATTCAAATTTAATTTTTTTGGCATTTTGGTTTATTTTTGTTAATTTATTTTGAAAAAAAAATGATGATGAAAAATGATGAAAAATGAAAGAAAAGATCGAAAATGGTAATTTTGTTATTTTTAGTTTGTTTATTTTGATGTGTTTGTAATTAAAATTGTTGTTTTTATTATTATTTAATTTTACTATTATTTTTGTTAAATTATTAAGTTGAGAAAAAATCACAATTCCAATTCCTGCCGGTTCCACTTCCCACTTTTCATTCCAGTATTTTCCATTTGCTATTGCCGACCAACTCCACTCACAACATCACCCTATATACATTACACTACTCACACACTTGAGGATTGGGAATTCACCACAATATCACAACTTCAGTTTCTTTTCTGCCGTGAGCCGTGATGGAGCAGCCTTGGAATTAACGACCGAGAGTGAAGAGCCGAGCTTTCCATTTTAGCAACTTCAACATTTCCACAACACCATTCCCCTTCACCTTCTGCCTTGGTATCATCGACCAAGAGAGAGAGAGAGCTGCACTCTGCAAACCAAGAGTGAAGTCGCAAGCTTGGACAAGAGAGAGGAGGAGTGACGGGCTGCATTTCTGGGCTGACCGAGAGGGAAGAGTTTGCAGCAGCTAGCCGAGGGTGTGAGCTCCATTTGAGGTAACTTCTGAACTGAAATTAGTTGGTTATAGGCAAGTGAGGTCAGCTATGGACTTGCATGTGGTGTTTGTGAGGTTAGATGAGGAATTGTGACTTAAGAAATCTGATTTGGAAAAGAATTAAAGCTGTCGAAAGTTTGAAGCTGGAATTGCAGCTTGTTTCTGGAATATTTCGGTTCTTACTTTGCTAGCTGTGACCATCTGAGTACCCAAGTGTAATTAGCCGAATGAAAACTTGATGATTAAGATGTCTAGGACCTTGCATGTTAATTCTATGTAGCTGATTGATGAATTAAGGAGCTTAGGAAATTCTGTTTCGATGGAAAATTTCTGCCGAGAGTTTGTCTTGAATAATGTAGCTTCATTTAGTTTAATCTTGTTGCTTTTAAGCTTATAACCATAACTAACTAGATAATAACAAGATAAATGAGCCTTGCATGTAGTTAATTAATGGGTTTAAACCAGAAAAATTAAATGAGATAGAAATCTGCTACATGCATGATCATCCGTGGCTTGTTGGAAGATTTCTGGAAATTTGGATGATTTTTGTTGTTGATCGAATCTGAGTTTTGAACTAGAAATGTTAATCAGTTAGTTAAGTAATTGCATGTTGAATTTGAGTACTTAAATCACTGAATGAGCTGAGGAAATATGTGATTTAAGACTAACAAGCTGCTGGAATTTTTCTTTGGTAACCCAAGAGACTTGAGCTGGAAATTTTAGATGACTATAGTTGTTGTTTGCATATGATAGTGAACTGGAAATGCTAATCCGTTAACTAAGTGTTTACAGGTCAAATTTGAGTAAGTAATACTACGTTTTAGCCAAGAAAATATTGGATTTATGAACACTTAAGTTCTGGAAAATTTTGATGGCCGTGAGTTTGAGCAGGGAATTTCGGCTTTAGTTTGTTTGATGATCTGAGCTTAGTCTTGAACCAATTTGATAAATAGCCTTTTATTTGGTATTTGCTACGGTGAAAGGGATAGAAAATCATGGCAGAAAATGGCAGCAAATGAAACATTTCAGAAGCTGAAGTTTCTTGCCATTGCACGCATGCTTTCCAGATTTTTTTTTATGATATTTGGCTGAGTTTTGCTTGTTTGGATTGGGATGTTTATGTGGTTAGTTCCTTAGCCTAAAACTGTGATGTTGGGAACGAAATGCAGCTGGTTTCTTTCTCAAATTAGTTGCGGAGGCCTGTGTATAAAATCTGCTGCAATGAACTTGAAAGTTGTCGGCTTGTTGCAGCAGCTTTTCCTTGTTTTTTTGACAATGAAATTAGCTGCGTACTGAATGAGGTTTTGGGTTTGTTTGATTTGCTGATTCGTTTGGCTGTTTGAGCATATATATAACTTGTAGCAAGTGCGAAGCCATTGCAATCTACAACATGGCAAGCCCGGTCATTGCAACCATAGTATTACTTGAATTTCTTTTAAAACACTTTTTGCTGCATTTTTCTTGACTAGCTGTTTTTTTTACAATCTTGGGAATGTGCAAATGTATTTTGTTTAATGGTAATAATGGATTGAGGTTTTTACACCTGAGTTTTGGTTGAAGTCACTTTGCACAGATACGTTTCGGTCGAAAAAGAAATCTCGCAGAAAGAATGGTAGTTGTTTTTGCGTCTACCTTGCTGCACATTTCCTCCATTTTGGTTCTTCATTGGTCTTCATTTGATTTTCTGTGGTTTAGTGTTCATGTTTGGATGTCCAGTTGTCAAGTGGTGCTGAGAGATGATCTTTGTTAGTTTTGTTTGGAGTCTTGGTAGGAAATCTGCATTCGGAAGATTGAAGTTGCTAGGAAGCCTCAAATGAATGTTGCATAAGAAATTTCCTGCGTAGCATGCATGCAAAAGACTTCAGAAAATTACATTTTGGCCCCCAAGTCTCCCTTTGTTCCGTTATGGCCCAAATAATTGGGAGAATCAATCAATTTGACCCTTCAAATTTCTTTTTCCTTTCAATTAGGCCCAATTTGGCAAACATAGGCTGTTTAAGTTATTTAAATGCTTGAACATCTATGTAATTATGTGTGATTACTTGACCTTTTCATTACTTATGAGTTTTGAAGCTTCCCAAAAATGTGTTAATTGAGTTTGAATGATTGGTCGATTTCGCAATTGGGGCCTTGGTAGTTTTTCCATCTTAAAAGTTTGACCAATAGCTTTTACTTTCTCGGAAGTTATGCATTATTTGATTGCTTTTAGGTTGCAATTAGGCGGGCTTTGCTGATTTTTGCTTATACTTTACTATTAAATTGGTGCCTTGACCATTTTATTGTTTTGAAGCCATTTTTTCTTCATTTGCTTACCATTGCGAGGAGGTATAATTTCATTTACCTTTTTTGTTTCTCCCTATGTGATCCAATGTGCTAGATGAGATTTGCATGTCTACTTGGTTTTTTTTAACTTTCATTAATCTATTTCATTTATTTACTTTTGTTTTATTAAGTTTTTCTTCTATTTTATCTTATTTTATGGGGTATGTGTACACCTCTTGGCTTGTAAGTTTTCCTTTTTATTTTATCTGATGGGGTATGTGTACACCTCTTGGCTTGTAATAGAATAGGACTTGAAGGAGCATTGGATGAAGACCTATTGAAGACATGTGCCTAGCTAGCAAAATGTAATAGGTCCATTAGCTTGATTGTGTGTTTTCGTTGTTATGTGTTAATTTGCTTTATTAGGTTTTTGCATCTAGTCGAGCATGCTAAGTGTTACGTGCTACGTGTTTATGAGTTGTTTTGGCATGTCTACTCGCTTTCCATAGCCTGAATGAATGTGATGAATGAATATACGTTTCCACTAGTCCAACGCTAGTAGGAATTCCTAGATATGGGCTAGTCCAACGCTAGACCCTTAGGGACCCTCCTCGCTATTTCACATTCGCATGCTCCACTACATTTCATGCATTTTTTAGTTTTTATGGCATTTGGCATGTCCCTATAACCTTTTCCCTTTCATTTTAGGCCTTTGCATTTCATGCTAGTTATAGGGTCCATTTGCCTGAGAAACCCCCTTGGGTAAGGGAAACGAGCGAGTGTGGCTTCAAAATAGCCTTAGCACGCCAGTTTTTCCTTCTAATCAAAGGGAAAATTAAAATCACAAAAACTAGAGGTCATTCCCGTACCCGACCTGATGCATCCCTCTAGGATCATGCACTTTCATATCATTTTCTCATTATTTTCCTCACTAATTATATATTGTAATTCACATGCCATATTCACACACTTCTTTTCCTTCTTTACTTTCTACCTCACACTTTGCACCCATTTATACCTATATATTTATATTTTCATCCATTTGCACATTAACACTTATATTTTCATCCATTTGCACACAAACACTTTTTCTCAAATTGCACACATGCACTTTTCTACACCTTGCACACTTACACTCTTATTTGAGTCCTCATTTGCATCATTCATGATTTTCTATGAGGTCTTTCCTTATTGACCTTCACAATTCATGTGAATGGGATCAAAAGCCTCATCAGAGACATTTCTTAGACTTAAGATTGCATTTCTCATTCATTAGTCAAATCCAATTTGCAATACATACTTTGGGTAGAAAATATAGGAAAATAAGGGTTAAATCACGCAACTAGCCTTGGTTAGGTCGAAGGGGTGCCTTGGATTTTTATCCTTGCCTTCCCCTTCGTCAAATGTGACTCCCGAACCTTTTTCTTTGTTTTACGTGGACTAGGAGTCGTTTAAAAAGGGTTTTCTTACTTTTTTTCCTTAAAAAAATTCATTTTTTTTGGGTGACTTGGTACACCCTAACTCTATACCAAGTGGCGACTCCATTTTTCATATAAAAACCCTTTTTGAACTATTTTTCTTGGGTCAAATCGTCGCATTTTCAAAAGTCCCATTTAAACCCATTTTTGTTTTTATCAACAAAATTTATTTTTCCCAAAATCAATAAATTCACAAAGAAAACAATCATTTTATTTTTTTAAAAAAAGTGGGGCGCGACAGTTGGCGACTCCACTGGGGATTTCCTAAGAGGGTCCAAGCATTTGATTTAACCTTTCTTTTCCTTTTTCTACCCCTTTTATGCATTGCATTTGGATATTAGGGTGCATTTTTCCATTTTAGGACCTTTTCGGCCCGTACGCGTATCAAACTACTCCCTCACTCGCATATGTATGATTGGATGATTGGATGTATGATTGTTTTTTACCGCGCTTGTCATTGCACTTGGGGGGTGTGTGTCACCCTTAGGGCCACACATTGGTTCTCGATCCCTCCCCTCCAAAACGTGCACTATCATACGCGCATACGCTTTACTATTCATCCCCCTTTATTTTTCTTTAGTGGCTTGTCACGCCACTCCACCCTATTAGGATTAGGTGACTCACTTGGACATGTGATCACGACACGATGTGTGTGTAGCATGTTCCAATGGGTCACTCAATCTTCCGCTTAAAGCTATTGGTTGATAGCCTTTAGCTTTTGGTCGAAGATTGAGGTTTTGATAGATTCACTCAAACACGTAGCCGTGACACGACGTGTGCGTAGCGGTGTTTGGGGAATCGCTCGAGCCACCGACAAAGGGCCTTGGGAGTGATGACTCTTGGCCACGAGTCTGAAGGCTTGGGGGCCTGAGCTTATTGAGTATAGATGCATTAGCGAACCCCAACCTCATGCATCCATATAGTTTCACCTAGGGTAGAGTTTGCCTTACCCTATTAGGGACACCTTTAACGAGGGGAGGGATCCCACCCTTTTTCCTTATTTATGTTTCCTGCTTTTTATATCCTTTAATTGTCCAACGTGTTATGTGTTGAACTAACTTTCCTTGTCTTTTGCCTTTGCATTCACAAACGTTAGGAAATAGGAGGTCTGGCATGACTTCTTTTAGGGCCTACCCTTATAGATAGGCTATCGCATGTTTAAAATTGTGACATATTTCATCAAATAATAATGCCATGCCATTTTAGGCCTACCCTGGCAGATAAAGGGTTCCTTAGGTCACGTTTCATTTCGAGTTGCATATTTTCCTGATTTAAATAAACTGGCATCATGCATCCACCTTAGAAGGGAATGCCATTTAGGGGATCCCGTGCTAGGTATAAACCGCCCTGTGTCTCGGATACATAATCCAATGAGACTTGCACGTTTACATTTCCTGTACCATCCAAAGGGATAGTGCACAAGGTAAGGTGGGATCCGATCATTTTCATAAAGCGATCCTTGGAATATGAGCATCTAATAATCACTTTTTGGCCATTTTATCAAAATTGGTAAAATTCCCTTGCGCAAAGGACATTAATTTGAAGAAATTCACAAATAATTTCTCCTATTGAGACGATAAATAAATCAAGGCCAAAATTTGATTTTAGAAGGCTCATATGCTAATGCATCGCAATAGAATTTTGAAACTACCAATGGGTAGACAATTCAACCCATATTTCAATACATCAATTCCATTCAATTCATTTGACTAATTTACCCTTTTTAGGGTTATCCGATCAATTTTCAATAAATCATCAATTCATTTGACCAATTTACCCTTTTTAGGGTCACCTGGTCGATTTTGAATAAATCGTCAATTCATTTGACCAATTTACCCTTTTTAGGGTCATTTGACCAATTTACCTTTTTAGGGTCACCTGGTCGATTTTGAATAAATTGTCAATTCATTTGACCAATTTACTCTTTTAGGGTTATTCGGCCGATTTTTGAATAAATCACTAATTCAATTTCATTCATTTGGCCAATTTACCCATTTTTAGGGCAACCAAGCCGATTTTGAATAAATCAAGTTTCGTTTAATCTATTTGATCAATTTACCCTTTTAGGGTGATCTGATTAATTTTGGATAAATTAAATTTCATTCAATTCATTTGACCCGTTTCCCTTTTTAGGGTAATCCGCTCGATTTTTAAATAAATTGTCAATTTCACTCAACCCATTTGACCAATTAGGGTTTCAATGTCAATTTCAAATTGGGAAACTTAGTCGGTTTTTGAGAAAACCATCCAGACATTTGATCAGTTGTCCCGTGCTTCACCGAGAAAATTTTGTCAACGAATTCCAATCTCTTCGATAGGAAGTTCGTCAAAGTCAAACCCTTGCGTTTTTCGATCAAAAAGTGATCAATCTATTCGGACGTTGACCTCATTTTGACACATATCTCTCGTCACTCCAGTTGACCAATTTTTCAAAATTATTTTTCACTCAATGAGTTGATCAGATCCATCAGGTATGGTATAGTGCCTACCTCAGAGGATTGCATTTTCATGCTAGGCTTACCCTTGGCACAAAAAGGGTTCCCCCATAGGACATGCATCCGAATTTTCTGGATATCTACTAACTCTTGCCTTTTTCTTTTCCTTTTCTTTATTTTCTTCGGAATAACTAAGCGAGGGTTGAATCTAAAGGCAATTCCTTTCAAAATTCTCAGGTAATATTTAAACATAGCTTCTTGTCGAAGCCCCATCATCCCGTAGCCAAGCTCAAAGGAGTTGTGTAAACATGAGTTCACAACCGGAACAATCAGATAGGTCTGCTACTACCGCTCAACCCGAGACCATGAGTTTGGGGGTTCAGTTGACTGAGATGCTCACTAAGTTCGGTGAGATGACCACTGAGATGGCGGCCCAGAGGAAATTAATCGATAAGCTTATCAGCAGTGGAGTTCAACCCGAGCCCGTGCCCGGCAGGCAGCCTGGGCCAGAGCCATTTGTCATACCTTCGATTCAAGCCACTGTTGCTCCATCTTTCCCTATTCCAACCGAAGGAACTTTCACATATCCCACCATACATTTGCCATACACTTACCCTCCTGATCCTTCATTTTTCCCTGCTCACATGCAAGGCCCACAACCCCAAATCACTTCGGATATACCTCCTAAGCCGCATACCTTTTATCACGATACAGCTGAGCCTTTCTTGCCAGACCATACCATTCAAAACAAGCCAGAAATGGGGGAATCTTCTGCTCCCGTTGATATAAAGCTGCTCAAACGCCTTGATCGTTTTGATGAGTTTATGAGGAAGAGTCAAGGGTTGAACAAGCAAGGAGTCCTGGACTACGATGAGCTTTGTCTCTTTCCCAATGTGCAATTGCCTGAAAGGTTCAAAACCCCGAAGTTCAACAAATATGATGGGACGGGCAATCCCAAGACACACATCCGACTGTTCGCCAACAAGTTGGGTAGGCCAACAGATGATGAAAATCTGCCTTTGAGGCTATTCCCAGAAAGTCTGGAAGGGGATGCACTCGACTGGTATTCCAAGCTGAAACCCGAAGAAGCGAAGACCTGGCTTGACTTGTCCAACGCTTTTGTAAGGCAATACGAGTATAATTGTGAGCTAGCTCCAACACGGACTACACTGGAAGGAACAAAAAGAAAACCCTCCGAGGATCACAAGACCTATGCTAAGAGATGGAGGACAATAGCCGCAAAAGTCGAGCCACCAATGACCGAGGATGAAATCATACGCACCTTCATTAAGGCACATGATCCGCCACACTTTGAAGAAATTTTTCGAATGACTGGGTGTTCCTTTGCCGAGATCGTTAATAAATTAGAAGAATATGATGAGTTTATAAGGGCAGGAAAGATTATTAACGTGTCGGCTCTGAAATCGCAATTGGAAGCGATGCAAAATCAAGGCAGCGGTAACAAGAAATCCCCATTCAAAAAGAGAGAAGAGGAGGCTTCATTTGTCTCGAATCGAGGCCCTGCTCCCCAACTGAGATACCGACAGAACTCCACCTATTCACCCCGTTACCCGTACCAATCACACTTTCAACCTGTGCACCATACCACTGGTAACCACCCTCGACCTCGACCAAATTACCCAAACACACCTATGACACCATTTCATATTTCTCCACATAGCTTTCAAACTAGACCTCGCTCTCCTTATCATCCAAGACCCACCTTACCCGTCAGCCATAACTACAACTATCAACAGACCGCTGGCACCCAAGACCCGGCCCGATATAGAACTTTTACCAATCTAGGTCGGCCCCTCGATCAACTATATGAGCAGCTCAAGGCCGCGGGGAAAATTGGTACAATACCTCCTAAAGTCTATACTAAAGGAGTTCCCCCTGGTTATAATCCTCAATCTTTTTGTGCTTATCATTCTGGAGCTCCTGGGCATTCTACTACCAATTGTTGGGTACTTAAACACAAAATCCAAGACATGATTGAGGCCGGAGACATAATTTTGAAAGGGAGGGAAGAACAAGGACCAAATATAAAAACAAATCCTTTTCCTAAACACAAGGACACCTTTGAGGCATCCACCTCCAATGATGAAATTTGAAGGTCTTGAAAGAACTCTGCACAATTTGGATGGCTGACTATCTTCCCTTTCGAAGGGAATTTTGATAAGTCTAGGGGTTGTCATTTGCTAAAATTCATGAAAACTTTTCTTGCATATGTGCATAGCTTAATGAAAGCGTCTTTTGCAATTGAGTTTTGTTTTGTTTCCGCTTTGATTTGGAGTTTCATGAAATGCACAATTCGATTATTTGTTTATTTGTTTATTGTTCTGGGTTTTGTTAATTCTTTGAAATGGCCAAAGGTGAAGTTATTTGACTCTTTGAATATCACTGTTCTGAAATTTGATAAAGCTCTCATTGAGAAATTCCTCCATTAAAAAGCTCTCATTGAGAAATTCCTTCCTTGGGAAAGCCTTCATTGAGAAATTCCTTCATTGAGAATGCCTTCATTGAGAAATCCTTCATTTAGAAAACTTTCATTGAGAAAAATTATTGAAAAAAAAATCCCTTCATTGAAAAATCCCTTCATTTGCGAAATCCCTTCATTGAAAAATCCCTTCATTGAAAAATCCCTTCATTGAAAAATCCTTTCATTTGCGAAATCCCTTCGTTGAAAAATCATTTCATTTGAGAAAATCCCTTTTCGGCCAGGTTGGAAGTTGATTGGTTAAAGCAGTATCATTAACGATTGATTCTGATTGATGAAAAGCAGTTGAATGCTATGTGCCATGACCAACGTTGTCAAAACGCATGACCTATGTTCATAACAAACGGATCCACCACCGATCTTCTGAAAAGGAAACAAAGTGCCAAAGCGATGAAAGACGAAGTCGAAGGCAAATTTGCTTCAAATTGACAAAGTTTATTGGGTGTTCAAAGGAGAGATGGAAGGACAGACATTCCCTTAATTTATCAACTTGGACATGTGTAAGATGTTCTTTATTTGATTATGCAAAGTTTCTTTTAGGAAATCATGCAAGGGGCGAGGCAAAAGTCAGGCCATCTTCCTTTTCAATCAAAACATTTCATCCCTAGTCATCCCCTTTGAGCTATCAGAACAATAATTCTCGTTTGGCAGCCCCTGAGAATTGCAAACCCCACACTGGGGCGAATTCATTTTGAAAAATGATCAGAAAGGAAAGAAAACCCCACACTGGGGCAAATGTATCTTCGAAAGAGATATGGGAAAAGAAAGAACCCCACACTGGGGCAAATTCATTTTGAAAAATGATCAGGAAGAAAGAACCCCACACTGGGGCAAATTTAGTTTTTGAAGAAAAATGCAATGCAAAGAAAAAAGAAAAAAAAAAGAAGAGAAAATGCAATGAAAAGTACAAAGAAAGGAAAATTCAATCAAGCTGGGGCAAGTTTCCCTCGGTTTCGTTCAAAAATTAGAGATAATTTCAAAATGATGCAATCTCAGTTTATTTCACACCTTTCATCAGACCTGCTTTCAAGCCTCAACTTTTCTTGAAAAACACCCCACCTAACCTCATTACAAAAGCCCAAAAGTCCTGGCTTTCGTCACTTGCTGCATTTCTATTAGGGATTTTGCTAATCAACTGGCACGTGATGTCCATAATGCCTTCGTTAAGTCTATAAGGGAAGCGCATTTTTACTGATGCCAGCAATCTTCAACTTACATTCCTGAGTCGACTATGGTTGAGCTCTTCCATTATTTCATTAGGTGAAAAACCCACAAGGGCACCTCAAGAGAAAAAGAAAAAAGAAAAAAGAAGAAAAAAGAGAAAAGAAAAACCAACAAAAGGGTGGGGGGCAACCTTGGTGAAAACCCGAATGGGCGCCAAGGTAAGTTTCTGCAATGAGCAAGCACAAAGAAGAACAAGTGGTGGTTTGGTCCATTTGGATTTCTTCTCATTTTTGTCATACCTCTGACAACATTGAATTCCGGAGCTAAGATATCCAGAGATTTGAATATGACATCTGTTGGCCAAAAGCCGTGTCATTTTGTAAAAAATATTCTTTTGTAAATACATTCTTAGGAAACTCATTTTTTCCAAATTACTTGCATTCATGGCATTTTTTGTAGAATTTAAGCACAAATGGTTAGGTGTGCATTCTTGTACATATTCATTTTTACATGACATGTGAATTTTCTTGCATACCTCATTCTTTATCATTGAATTGTGGTGAATGACAATCCCCGTGGTTTATTGCAAAAGTATGCTTGGATTCAGTCATCTTTTGGAAATAGTTGAAATTCAGCCAAGCCAGCTACACAAACTTCATAATAGGGCAAAGCACATACCTGGTCAGTTTGAAAATCGGAAGAGTCTTAGGGTGAGAAATCCAACTCAATCGGCTGCCGCAGCAAAAGTTGATAAAAGCGTCGAAAGACTCATGTTTACACGATTCTCAAAGGAAAACGGATCAAATGGTGGTGGCAATTTCTTTGTTTTTCTCTTTTGCAGGAAAATTGCATGCACAAATGAAAGTAGTCACACCTCGCACTGGAATCG
>NC_040039.1:8396814-8418198 GCF_003713205.1 Coffea eugenioides
TTCATCCTTCGGCACCACTATTCGGTTTCGGTATTTTAAAATACCCTCAGGACTTAAATTGAAATCAGTCGTTTCCCCTTTTTCCACTTTCTCTCCCCACTTCCGTACCATAGCATCCTCTTTTTGCGTTTCTTTAATCCGCTCTAAGAGGGTAGAGGTTACTTTAATGTTACCAAAAATCACTTTATGACTCCCAAGGTAGGGTTTCCACTCGCAAACCGACTTGAGCAAATTCCACTCTTTAATCATTAACCCTGCTACTTGCGCCTTGCGACTCAAAGCATCGGCCACTACGTTCGCCTTTCCTGGATGGTAGTTGATGGTACAGTCGTAATCCTCCAAAAATTCCATCCTTCGTCGCTGCCTCATGTTTAATTCTTTTTGTGAGAAGAGGTACCTAAGGCTTTTGTGATCGGAATAAACCTCGAAGGTTACGCCATATAGGTAGTGTCTCCACTTTTTAAGAGCGAAAACTATGGCAGCTAGCTCCAGATCATGCGTTGGGTAATTCTGGTTGTGAAGTTTCAACTTCCTAGAGGCAAAGGAGATCACATTACGGTTCTGCATTAACACGCAACCCAGGCCTTCTCGTGATGCGTCAGTATACACAGCAAATCCGTCCACTCCGTTTGGCAAGACGAGTACTGGAGCCATGGTCAACCTTTTCTTTAGTTCTTGAAAACTCGTCTCACATCGGGCATTCCATACGAACCGACCATGTTTCTTCGTCAGGTCAGTTAAAGGTCCTGCTAGTTTGGAGAAGTCTTTAATGAAACGTCGGTAATACCCAGCCAGCCCTAGAAAGCTGCGGACCTCGGTGGGATTTTCTGGCCACTTCCAATTAGTCACAGCCTCTACTTTCGCCGGGTCAACTGAAATACCCTCTCGAGAAATTACGTGTCCCAGAAAAGAAATTTTCTCCAGCCAAAATGCGCACTTGCTGAACTTAGCGTACAGTTGATGGTCTCTTAGGGTTTGTAAGACAACCCTCAAGTGCTGCCCATGCTCTTCTCGTGTCTTGGAATAGACCAGAATGTCGTCGATGAAGACTACGACAAATTGATCCAGGTAGGGCTTAAAAATCCTATGCATTAAATCCATGAAGGCGGCAGGAGCATTGGTTAATCCAAAGGGCATAACTGCGAACTCGTAATGCCCATATCTCGAGTTGAAGGCGGTTTTCGGAATATCTTCCTTCCTGATTAATAACTGGTAATACCCTTGGCGGAGATCCAGTTTCGAGAAGACTACCGCTCCCTGCAACTGGTCAAACAACTCATCTATGTGGGGCAGTGGATACTTATTCTTAACCGTAATATTATTCAGGCCCCGATAATCGATACACATCCTCAAACCACCGTCCTTTTTCTTCACAAACAGTACAGGAGCTCCCCAAGGAGACCCACTCTCTTGAATGAA
Source organism: Coffea eugenioides (assembly GCF_003713205.1). Taxonomy (NCBI): domain Eukaryota; kingdom Viridiplantae; phylum Streptophyta; class Magnoliopsida; order Gentianales; family Rubiaceae; genus Coffea; species Coffea eugenioides. The sequence continues at coordinate 8,398,234 of NC_040039.1, forward strand.
TCCCCGCTCCAGAAGGTCCTGTAATTGCAACTTTAGCTCCTTGAGCTCTGCAGGGGCCATTCGGTATGGTGTTTTTGAGATGGGTGAAGTTCCAGGTAGCAGGTCTATCTTGAATTCTATCTCTCTTTCCGGAGGTAGGGCTACTAACTCATCAGGAAATACATCCGGAAATTCCTTTACTATGGCCACGTCCTCCACTTTTAACTTATCCGAGGGGGTGTTAATCAGAAAGGCTAAAAATCCTTGCGCCCCTCTACTTAGCAGTTTCCTAGCCCGAATGCCCGAAATCAAAGCAGATGAGGCTAACCTACCCCTTATATCCAACCTTAAGGTTGCCTCACCCGGAATGCGGAATTCTACCACTTTCGTTTTACAATCCAGTTGGGCATTATACTTGGCTAGCCAGTCCATACCCAAAATCACATCATACCCCTTAATGACCAAACTTATCAAGTCCCCTAACAATCTCTTCTCTCCTACCCACACTTCACAATCCCTATAAACCATACTAGTAACCAAACGTTGATTCCCCGTAGGTGTACTAACTTCTAGGTCGTATGGTAAACTAGCAGGTTTTATATCGATGCCACACATGAAATCAGGGTTAACAAAGGAATGAGTGGCACCAGAATCAATTAAAACTTTGGCAAAACGGTGGAAAATAGGGATCGTACCTTCTACGACCTCTGAGGAATCTGGGACCTGTTGGGGCTCTAACGAATACACTCTAGCTGGCACCTTAGGTTTGGACCCATCTCCCTTAGCTGGTCCAGCATTGGTCCTCGACGGTGGTTGACTCCCTTTTCCGTCTTGTTTTAAGACTGGGCAAGTAGCCAACTGGTGGTTTGCGCTTCCACATCGCAGACATTTGCCCTCCTTCCTCCAGCAGTTATCTTCCGTGTGGTTTGGCTTCCCACAATGCCCACAGGGACCGCGAGGTGCAGAAGCTGAGCCTCCCTGAAAATTTCCTCTTTGGCCTCGCCCAGCTTGGCCACCCCTAGACGGAGTCCCTCTGCCTGTACCCGACTGTCGTCCACCTCCCATTCCTCGTCCAAACTTGGAGGGGGTACTCTTCTCACCCTATCCTGAACTACTCCCAGGAAAACCCCGCTTCTTTGCCTGGAAGTTCCGGACTTGCAATCTAGCACTCTATACTCGTTGGGCCTTTTCCACGACCTCGCCAAAAGCATTGATTTGAGCCACTACGAGGTCCTTCTGGATTTCGACATTCAAGCCTTGGATAAAGCGCCTGATCCGCCGTTGCTCGTTCATGATCAGCTCAGGCGCAAATTTGGACAGGCGGGTAAATTGACTCTCGTATTCCGCCACAGATTGAGTCCCTTGGCGGAGTCGGATGAACTCATCTTCCTTCCTCTCCTGAACTAGAGGAGGGAAAAATTTCGCGTTGAATTCCCTTATGAAATTCACCCAAGTCCTGGGCGTTTGTTCTCGTTCCCATTTTTGCCGTATTACGTTCCACCAGGAACGGGCCGCCCCTTCCAACTGGAAAACGGCAAAAGTCACCTGCCGTTCTTCGGTGTAGTGCAAGGCCGTAAAAATATCGACCATCTTCTCGAGCCACCTTTCGGCGACATCCGAAATCGGGCCCCCCAAGGAACTTGGGTGGAGCAAACTTTTGAAATCGTTCGAGAGCTCTGTCTTCGCTCACGACGTGGTTGCCAGGGTTTCCAGGATTAGGATTTAGAAATTTGGTAATACTCGAGTATACCGGAATCAAGAGTCTCACTACTACAAGATTCCATATAACAGTCCCCACGACTCGTCAATTTTCACGACCAAGCCCTCACCGGCTCGATCCAATCGACTACAAATGGGGTTGAGCTCAGTCGTATCAGTAATGGTCGTTGGATACTCGTCCAAGCGACACCAAATTCATGAACCAATTCAGTATTTCATGTATCATTCAATCATTGCAGTAAAACAGTAGACAGTCATATGAGATACCAATGGGTGAGGGCGATCAAGTACACCCTCACTTAATTAAGTTCAACGCAGCAAACAAGCCTTCAAGGCATCAAATTCACATATACCAAAGCCACATTGTAAACAACAAGTGAGCGGTACACTCACCAATCAAGCAAATGATATTTCATGCACTTCCGCCTAAGAGCGTCTTGCACCACCGTCACGTCCTAACATATTCAAATAAGCACAATAAGACTCAATTACAAGTCATAAACCAAGTCCCAATACCACCAAAATAGGCTCCATAAGAATACATAAGCACTAGAGTAAACCAGGAAAATCCGGAAATGGAATAAGCTCTAACCCAAAAAAAATAGTTTTTGACATCATTTTGCGGTTTTGGCACCATTGACACTACGATTATCGGATGGAGATGCAAGATACACCGTTTCGAAGCTAAGAGATAGGGCTAAAATGTTGAAGAAGGCTACTCTGTCCAGTTCCGGGTGTAACCAGGTCAAAAATGCAAGATACTAACCCAGAACCGTAAAACACAGGTTCACAAACCACATTCTGGTTCAAACATCATAAGTCAGACTACCTAAGTCCAAATCAAGTAATTCCAAAGCCATCCGAAAGCTACGATTCACGGCTACAATTCATCAGAAGACCTCAACAACCAATTCCGAAGTATTCCCAACCAAAATAACCAATTACAGAAGCAATTCTCAAGTTCGGGTAAAAACAGGGCAGCAGGGGTAATTCAGTCTTTTCACAAGCTACGTCACTCCGATTGACCTGAAATGTTTGTAGGCATCTCTAAAATATCATTCCCTACAACTTTCATGTTTTAACCCAAGGCCAATTCGGCCTCTAACTATGAGGTACTGTGCCGGGCAGAATGTAGGACATGAAACCCTAGTTTTCCAATTTTCCTTCCAAAACAGAAATTTCCTGCAATTAACCACTTTTTCCACCTTCTAGCTTCCTTAAATATCATTTCCAATCATCATACATGACCACATAATAATAATCATATGAAAACAGAAAAATCACCAATAATTATAAAACTTCACCAATTCAACCAATATCAAGATATAATCCATAAAATTACATCTTAAACTACCACCAATCATGAATTAAACATCATTAGATGGAGGAGAAGGGTTCCTTCACAACTCACCTTAGCAACACAAGAGAGAGAGCAACTAGTCACCTTAGCTTTCCAAACAACTTCACCAATCACCTCACCAACACTAAGTGAAGAGGTTTTATGGAACAAAAGCAAGTTTAAGTGGTTTGTTTTGATGGATTTGAGCTAAATGGAAGCAAGAACTTGGAGAGTTTTCTTTCTTTCTTTCTTGGAGAGGGCCGGCTTCAAGGAGCTAATTTTTGAGTGATTTTTGGTCAATTTTTGAGTTATTTTAACCAAATGGTAAAAGGGTGAAGAGTGGTCAAAAAGTGAAAACTAATCATATGGTGACACTTGTCACCCTAGTTAATGCATCCATATCTCTTTGTTCCCTCTCATATCAATCCACTTGGTAACTTCTAATTATCTCTTAGCACCCTTTAATTTAAACCCAGTATCCGACACTTAACCTAGTTGGCCGAATTTTTCCGAACTTTTCGCCTTAGTGGGTCCCACGTCCGGTATACGCTCTTAATTTCTTAAAACCTAACTAATACTAGAAAACTCACCTAAAAATTGTATTTACTCATAAAAATTATCTAGACTTTTTGAATAAAGAAAATGCAGAAAACATGCCAGTAACCCGAATAAAACCTAGAAACTGGGAAAAATTACGGGTTCTCACAAAGTAGACCCGATATTATGTTTGTCATTTGCTTGTGTACTTGTTTCCAATCTTTCCCTAAAGAATCTCATTTAATTGCTATTAAAAGAATTATTAGATATTTAAAGGGAACCTTGAATTATGGTCTTTGGTATCTAAAATGTCATGAATTTGCCCTATATGATTTTTCAGATACTGATTTCGGTGGGTGTAGGATAGATAGAAAAAGTACTAGTGAAACATGTCACTTTCTTGGAAATTGCTTGGTATCATGGTTTAGCAAGAAACAAAATGTTATCTCTTTATCTACAGCGAAAGCGGAATATGTAGCCATCGGTGCATGTTGTGCTCAATTGTTATGGATGAAACATATCTTGAATGACTTTGGACTTATCTATGATTGTGTGCCTATGTATTGTGATAACACGACTGCCATAAATTTGACAAAGAATCCCATTCAACACTCTAGGATAAAGCACATAGACATAAAGCATCATTTCATTCGTAATCATGTCCAAAAGGGTGAAATTTGTGTAAAATATGTTTGTTCGAAAGACCAAATTGCTGATATTCTTACAAAAACTTTACCTTTGGACCAGTTTATATTTTTAAGGACAAAATTGGACGTTTTGAAGAAGATTATCTAAAATTTTCCAGTCAACCTTTATCGGACGTCCGATAGTTGATGAACGGACGTCCGACAGTGTTCTAAGCCATTTTCCAGAAAAGTTTTGCTTTGGACGGTAGTTCCAGATGACTTTCTTTGTTCGGCCGTCTGATACTCAAAATGGGCATTTTATAAAGGGTGCTTCTCTTCATTTGGCTCAGAAATATTCTCTCTCTCGGACGCACCCTTTCTTTTCCCTCTAATTTCAAAAATTCAAATTCGTTTCTTCTCAAGACAAATTAGGGGGAGTTATTCTGAAATTATAAGTTTGGTTGCAATGAGTGAGGGGGAGTCTATGCTCATATGCTCAATCTTTTTCCTTCCTTCCATCCATTGTTTTGCCATCATCAAAAAGGGGGAGAATGTTGATCTTGATCCCTATCTTTTGATGTTTACAAAACAAATGGATGATACTAATATTTCTTCAAGATATACTTTCAGTTTTGAAGTTGTTTGATGAACAAGTGCAATTGAAAGGGGACTAAGTATGCTGAAGCTGTCGGACGCTCAAATAGTCAGGATCGGACGTCCGAAAGGATGAAGAACATCAAGAAGAAAACTCTGTCGGACGCTCGTAAGGAAGCATCGGACGTCCTGAAGGATCGGACGCATGCTTCGGACGCACATCAATCTCATCGGACGTCCTAAAAATTCCACGAAGATTTGATAACTCTCTGGACAACGTTCGGACACAGAAGCTCGGACGATAAAATCCCATCGGACGTCCGAACGACAACTTGGCTGATTTTCGGACGATGGGATCGGACGGTGATTAATCTGTCGGACGTCCGACGTCCCCAACGGCTAGTTGACTGTTCAGCTACTTTCTATCCGTTGGATGCTTTAATGAGGCACTCTCTTGGTCCTATATAAATAGTGGTTGGTCAGATACTTCAGATAACTTTTGCACACTTTGTTTACAAGATCTCAAGAGATATTTTAGCTAGAAAATAGTCTCCAAAGCTAGATTTGTAGTCTTAGTGGTGTGAGGTTCATTGTAAACTTTTCATTTGTGAGTGAATCTTTCATGAGTGTAGCTCTGTGAGGGTTGTCCTGAGGGATAGTAAAACGTCCTGGCTTGACCGAGTGGAGTTCGGGGCAAGGAGGAGGTGAACCTTTCTTTGTACACAAGAGTGATTATAATTCATCAACTTGAAGTAGCTTGTCTCAATTAATCTACAAGCTCAAGAGGAGTTGGGTAGTTAATTGGTTTGCAACTCTTTCCTTTTTATTTACTTATTGTTACGTTTATGATCTTTAATTTGTTTATCTCTTCTACTCACAAGCACTTGTGCTTTCTTATCAACTGTCTCATTGGTTGTCTTCGGGCCTTACATATATAAAATCCAGCAGAGGTCTAAGACAAGGAGACCCCCTCTCTCCTTATCTGTTCTTAATTTGTGCAGAAGGTTTGTCTCAGCTAATTAACAAGAAGGTAGACCAAAAACTGATCACCGGAATCAAAGTGTGTCAGAAAAGCCAGCAGATATCGCATTTGTTTTTTGCAGATGACTCTTTAATTTACTGCAAAGCAACAATTCAAGAGGCTAAACAGGTAAAAGACTTGCTAAAGTTTTACTCAGTGGTTTCAGGACAACTGGTGAACTTTGAGAAATCAGTAGTGTACTTCAGTAGAAACACCCCAACCCCAACCAGGACAGCTATTTGTGAAGAGTTAGGAAACTTGAAGGAGGCAGTAAATGGCAGATACTTGGGGTTACCAATGGCAATAGGAAGGACTAAGAACCAAGTTTTTGGCTACATCAAAAGTGCAATGAATAACAAATTGAAAGGATGGAGGAATAAGATGTTGAGTTTGGCGGGGAAAGAAGTGCTCATAAAGTCAATAATCCTAGCAATGCCAAATTATGCCATGGCATGCTTTAAACTTCCAAAAGGGCCGTGTAAGGATATTTGTAAGAGTATAGCCAACTTCTGGTGGGGTGGAAATCAGCAGGAAAAGAAGGTGCACTGGATAAGTTGGAAGAAACTAGCAAATGTCAAAGGGAAAGGGGGACTGGGGTTCAGAGATTTAGAAGCCTTTAATGAAACTTTACTTGCTAAGCAACTTTGGAGGATCATCTCTTCCCTAAATTTGCTTATGAGCAAAGTGATGAGGGCCAAATACTTAACAGACCTAAAAGCTCTGGAAACTCACCCTCCTCAATCAGCTTCTTGGACTTGGAGAAGTATCCAAAGTGCTTGGAACTTGATCCAAAAAGGACTATGGAAAAGAGTGGGGGATGGAGAGCAGGTGAACATATGGAATGACAGATGGGTGTTGGGCTCTAAATCAGGAAAAGTTTCTATGATATGCCCTCCAAACTGCCATTTGCAAACAGTGGACCAGCTAATACAAGAAGGAGGATGGAATAAGGAAATCCTGCAGCAAGTTTTTAATCAAAAAGACAGAGAGCAAATAGCCAATATGCCACTCAGTGTGTTTAAAAGACAAGACAGGTTCTTCTGGAGCTTTTCAAAGTCTGGAATCTACACAGCAAAAACAGGCTATGCAAATGTTGTGCAGGCAAGCAGTAGAGACGAAAGAAGATAGAATCTGGGGGAGGAAACAAGTTGGGAAATCAGGAAACACAGCATCTGGAAGCAACTTTGGAACTTGAGTTTAAAGCACAAGCTGAAACACTTCATCTGGAAGTGTTTACAAAATGGTATAGCTATTAAAGAAGCACTCCACAAAAGAATAGGAAAATGGGACATTATATGTACACTTTGTGGAGAGGGAGTAGAAACAATAGATCACATGTTTTTCCAATGTCCAATGGCACAAATAGTGTGGAAATTAGCACCAGTTAAATGGGAAGGGTTGAGGGATCTACAAAGTAATATGTGGAGATGGTGGGAGGCTGTAGCTTAGACAGGAACAAAGGAGCTAGGCATGGAACAGATCAGTCTGAATGCAAACATCCTATGGCAGCTATGGAAAGCAAGGAACAAGTCAGTGTTTGAACAGCAAAGAGGAGAAGCAAGAGACATAGTCTTAGGGCACAACAAGAATGGATAGAGTTTGAAGAGGCAATGCAACAGGAAACAAAAATGAAGCAGGGAGGAGTAGATTCAAACCAGAATGAACAGACAAGTGTAACATCACTAGAAGGAGTAATTAGAATCCACACAGATGCTGCCATCAATGCAAGGATGATCAGAACAGGGAAAGGAATAATTGCTAGGCACTGGACAGGAAAGATTATAAGAGCAAAGGTAGTAGTAGAAAAGAAGAAGGGTGAAGCTCTAATTGTGACGACCCCACCTCCACCTAAGGCGTACCAAAGGGTTCGGCGGACCGCCTGCCCAGCTCTCGCCAGGACTCACTCACTATCTCAATCGAGTCATGTACACACATCCATGAACCATAAATAACATTCACAATTCAAGCTTATAATTTACATTGATAGAAATCGAGGTACAAAGCCTCAATACACCAAACTAGTTCAAAATGTATACAATCCAAGTACAACATGTTCCATTCGAGGAATAGCGCGAGTACAAGTCAAAAGTCAAAACAATTTCAAGAGCAACTAGACTACGCTAGTCTGTTCACGACTCACGCCTCACTCGTATTCCTGTAAGGAAAACAAATAGCGTGGAATGAGCTAAAAGCCCAGTGAGGTTTCAAATAACAAATTGCCCATTTTAAAAGTATGAATATCCATGTAGCAAGTTAACGGCATCAAAACTCATAAGAGTGGACAATAATATTTCAAGTAGCAAATTTCCAAATGAGCACGTATAAAGTGCTTTTCGATTTTCAAAAGGAACAGCAATCCAATAAGCAATAATCACTTTCAAGTATAAGGATACGGAAGGCTCTCAGGAGCCAAATTTCCATTGCATCTCCAGAGCTTGATCAAGTAACAGTTGACACTCCGTCAACTTTCAAGTAGGTAACCAATCCAGTAGAACACCACTTACACGACTCTCCGTCCACCGTTCACCCCCTACTGGGCCCAAAATCCTCAATAAACACGTGTGGTAATACTCGAGTATACCGTTTAGCCGAGGAGATATCACTCCACTCGACAAAACAAGAGACCCAGGGTTCGTTACCCAATCGACCAAGCCCTTGCCGGCTCGACTCAAGTAACTTGCCGCAGGGTTTCTGGAATTCCAGGAAGTGCGCGCACCACAATCAAGTATATCAAGTCAATTGCAATCCATAAACAAGTACAAGTCACGTAAGGGCAAGTGCGATAAAGTACACTCTTGCCCTATCAATTCACGTATATAACATGTACTCATATTGGTCACGTATCAAGTTCAAGTATCAAGTTCAATTCGGTATTTGAAAGCACTCACCAAAAGATATAGTGCTTCAAGTATTCACGTTCAATTACACTCCAGGCTTGGAGTCCAGATCTGCGATAAAAATTCCAGTTTGAGAACTTTGAAACACGAGTCGAATTCGAAACGTTAACATTCCATTCATTAAAAATCGACCAATTGAAATTCATTTGAAAGACACTCGCGAAACACTTGCTCGCTTTTCAAATCATAAGGTTTTGTAGCATAAATACTTGGAAATAACACTTGAGTTGAAAGTACATGGAAATACAAGTTTACATTGGCCATTAAGTCTTTTCCTCAAGGTACGAGCTCGACCAAGTCTTAACATATAACACTCAAGAAACATAGTAGCAAGGTCTTTACTAGTTCAAGTGATAAATACTTAACCTTCACTCAAGTCGCTAATATAGTTTTCTAGTCCTCGAGTAAAAATTCGGGCAGCATGCCCTTTGTGTTTACCTAATTTTCCAGCCTTTTAGGCTTCATTGTTTTTCTCAAACACAACCCAACATTATACATATCAGCAATTCATGTCAAGAGCCGTTCCATAGGCTCACAATATCATAATAACAAGAATCGTATTAAGTACAAGTGCAGAAATTCAATTTAGTTCAAAACAGATTTGACGTACAAATGCGGAAATAACATATCCGAGGCTACGCTTATCGGATTAAAATGAAACCTATGCCGTTTCGAAGCTAAGATACAGAGCTACAATATTCATGAAGGTCACTTAGTCCAGTTTCTAATGTAACTTGGTCAAATTCTCGAATTACTAAACCAGAAACCAATTCGTCGGCTGTTTAAACGCAGAACACTGTAATGAACATAACTCAGTGTACAAAAATCCAATTCAGGTGTTCTTAGAGGAATTTTAAAGCTACTTCAGAACACTACAACTTTCATGAAGAGCACTCAGTCAAATTTTCAATGTAACCTGATCAAATTCCCAACTCATGTAACCTGGTTTCAACTATTCGGCTAATCAGCCGCATTTCACTCAAATGACCATATCTCAGTCTACCAAGATCCAATTAAGGTGTTCTTGGAGGCGTTACGAAGCTAAGACAGGGTACTAAAACTTTCATGTTTCGGTGAAAGGCTAAATCTAAACGGATCATAGTGAATAAACTCAATCAAAAGGACTGAACTGTCCACGCGGAATTCTGGAAAGTGACCTAGATCAGCGAGGGTATTTTCGTCTTTTCACAAGCTACGATGCTCCAAATGAGCTGAAATTTTGTGGGCACCTATAAAATACCATTCTGAACAACTTTCATGTTTTGACCAAAGGCCAATTCGGCCTCTAACATAGGGCTACAAAAACGGGCAGAATGGAAGAACAATTTTCCAGATTTCTGGGATTTTCAGTTTTTAATGTAACTTTCCTCAATTTCTTGTTCTAATCACTACCAAAACCCTTTATATAACCTTAATTACAACATATGTGAGTCACACATCAAGTTTGGCAGCAAATCCCCAAAACCCTGATTTGATTATTTCATCCAATAATCATCACAATCACTTGCTCATCTTGAAATCAAGCCAAAACTTAAGCTAAATAACATCTTAACACAAGATTTAAAAGATCAAGGACCATGATCAGATTGAATACCTCAAAAACAAGGCTTGGATGAGTGATAGTTCACTTCCTTTGAAATTTCTTGGTTCCTTAGCTTCCCAAGCTTCCAAACTTGCAATCAATCGGTTTAGATTTCTAGCTTAGCACTTGGTTGGTGTGAATCAAGAAGGAATGTGGTTGCTCAAGCTCTCACTTCTCTCTCTCTCTTGGTCGGCTGGAATGATGCAGAAATGGAAGGAAATGAAGCTAAGTTTGTCTTATAAGAAGATGGAAAGATAAGAATTAATTCTAGCCACAAGTTTGGCTAACACTTGGTTTAATCTCAACCACAAAATTTTCTCTTTCTTCCTTGCATTTTCTAACTTCAATTTCTTGGTCAAATCTGATGTTAATTAAGGAGATATTTTATCCAAGAGTCAATAAGTTTGTTTGGTAAGAAAAATGGTAGGCAAGTGGTGCGTTCAATCGGTAGTGCGCGGGACCCGTCGGTTCGCGCCGTTTTTCTTAAAAACTCACGTACTACTGTTTTTTTTTCTTCCCATTCACTAACCTTATATCATTGCTACTACTCACATATTATTTCTCACTTAAAAGTCACTTTTAATCTCCAAATTTAATCCTTACTTTGTACCGAAAATTCATCCGGTGAAAAATTGCGAAAACCCTAATTTTACTCCGATCTTAAAACCAAAGGTGAAAACCTACTTTCTAGGTTTATTTACACTTATCGTGGAATAAATGGGGTAGCAAGCCTTAATAAAAATAATAATTTCCAAATAAAGGGACATTTTTAAAATAACATGAGGGATTTTCCAATTCCATAAATTGAATTTAGAGTTTCTATTAAAAGATGAGATATTGAAGGAAACCAGTTAATCACAAGTAAACTAGGGTTTTTGATTAAAATTTTAGGGTTTCTAATCTTTTTAAAACAAAATAAGGTTTTAAATCAAACCCAAAGAAATACACTTTAGTATCTTATTTATAAACAATCTCCTAATTTTCGGGGCGTCACACTCTCCCCTCCTTAAAAGAATTTCGTCCTCGAAATTCATACATGCACCTCGAAATAATGTAGGGTATTTTCCTTATATATTCATTTCCAGCTCTCAGGTTTCACTATAGTCAATATTTGGTTAAACAATAGTAAACACGAATCGTACCTTCTACTATCTCCAATGGTTCAGGTAAAGCCTGTTGATCCAGGGAGTACATTCTAGCTGGCACTCTTGACTTAGACCCTTCTAAATCATAGGCAATATAACACATTCAATCAAAACAAGTCGCATAACTTATAGAGCATTAATCTTACGTATCACTCAGGTACTACACTTAATCAAGGCTCGTAACACGTGGATAAGAAGGATCCCAAATCCCATGAATATCTTCAATATATTTCACGTCCATACTATTCACATTCCCCGTGCCTTTGCTTTCACAATCCAAATTTATCTCAATATTACGTGAGATCTCAGCTTATCGTAAAGGTGTCACTCTTTGGTATTCGGGGACAAGAATCCACAATAAGGTAATTCACAACTCGAGCCGGCCGGTCCCAAGAGTAAATCACCCTTATTAGAGATTCCTACCCAGCATACATATCTAAAATCTCCAACAATAGACAATCGTTCCACACTTAACAAGTCAATCCCCACAGTCCGAGAACCTTCTCCCGGCACGAGCTCAATAGGAGCTCTGATACCATCTGTGACGACCCCACCTCCACCTAAGGCGTACCAAAGGGTTCGGCGGACCGCCTGCCCAGCTCTCGCCAGGACTCACTCACTATCTCAATCGAGTCATGTACACACATCCATGAACCATAAATAACATTCACAATTCAAGCTTATAATTTACATTGATAGAAATCGAGGTACAAAGCCTCAATACACCAAACTAGTTCAAAATGTATACAATCCAAGTACAACATGTTCCATTCGAGGAATAGCGCGAGTACAAGTCAAAAGTCAAAACAATTTCAAGAGCAACTAGACTACGCTAGTCTGTTCACGACTCACGCCTCACTCGTATTCCTGTAAGGAAAACAAATAGCGTGGAATGAGCTAAAAGCCCAGTGAGGTTTCAAATAACAAATTGCCCATTTTAAAAGTATGAATATCCATGTAGCAAGTTAACGGCATCAAAACTCATAAGAGTAGACAATAATATTTCAAGTAGCAAATTTCCAAATGAGCACGTATAAAGTGCTTTTCGATTTTCAAAAGGAACAGCAATCCAATAAGCAATAATCACTTTCAAGTATAAGGATACGGAAGGCTCTCAGGAGCCAAATTTCCATTGCATCTCCAGAGCTTGATCAAGTAACAGTTGACACTCCGTCAACTTTCAAGTAGGTAACCAATCCAGTAGAACACCACTTACACGACTCTCCGTCCACCGTTCACCCCCTACTGGGCCCAAAATCCTCAATAAACACGTGTGGTAATACTCGAGTATACTGTTTAGCCGAGGAGATATCACTCCACTCGACAAAACAAGAGACCCAGGGTTCGTTACCCAATCGACCAAGCCCTTGCCGGCTCGACTCAAGTAACTTGCCGCAGGGTTTCTGGAATTCCAGGAAGTGCGCGCACCACAATCAAGTATATCAAGTCAATTGCAATCCATAAACAAGTACAAGTCACGTAAGGGCAAGTGCGATAAAGTACACTCTTGCCCTATCAATTCACGTATATAACATGTACTCATATTGGTCACGTATCAAGTTCAAGTATCAAGTTCAATTCGGTATTTGAAAGCACTCACCAAAAGATATAGTGCTTCAAGTATTCACGTTCAATTACACTCCAGGCTTGGAGTCCAGATCTGCGATAAAAATTCCAGTTTGAGAACTTTGAAACACGAGTCGAATTCGAAACGTTAACATTCCATTCATTAAAAATCGACCAATTGAAATTCATTTGAAAGACACTCGCGAAACACTTGCTCGCTTTTCAAATCATAAGGTTTTGTAGCATAAATACTTGGAAATAACACTTGAGTTGAAAGTACATGGAAATACAAGTTTACATTGGCCATTAAGTCTTTTCCTCAAGGTACGAGCTCGACCAAGTCTTAACATATAACACTCAAGAAACATAGTAGCAAAGGTCTTTACTAGTTCAAGTGATAAATACTTAACCTTCACTCAAGTCGCTAATATAGTTTTCTAGTCCTCGAGTAAAAATTCGGGCAGCATGCCCTTTGTGTTTACCTAATTTTCCAGCCTTTTAGGCTTCATTGTTTTTCTCAAACACAACCCAACATTATACATATCAGCAATTCATGTCAAGAGCCGTTCCATAGGCTCACAATATCATAATAACACGAATCGTATTAAGTACAAGTGCAGAAATTCAATTTAGTTCAAAACAGATTTGACGTACAAATGCGGAAATAACATATCCGAGGCTACGCTTATCGGATTAAAATGAAACCTATGCCGTTTCGAAGTTAAGATACAGAGCTACAATATTCACGAAGGTCACTTAGTCCAGTTTCTAATGTAACTTGGTCAAATTCTCGAATTACTAAACCAGAAACCAATTCGTCGGCTGTTTAAACGCAGAACACTGTAATGAACATAACTCAGTGTACAAAAATCCAATTCAGGTGTTCTTAGAGGCATTTTAAAGCTACTTCAGAACACTACAACTTTCATGAAGAGCACTCAGTCAAATTTTCAATGTAACCTGATCAAATTCCCAACTCATGTAACCTGGTTTCAACTATTCGGCTAATCAGCCGCATTTCACTCAAATGACCATATCTTAGTCTACCAAGATCCAATTAAGGTTTTCTTGGAGGCGTTACGAAGCTAAGACAGGGTACTAAAACTTTCATGTTTCGGTGAAAGGCTAAATCTAAACGGATCATAGTGAATAAACTCAATCAAAAGGACTGAACTGTCCACGCGGAATTCTGGAAAGTGACCTAGATCAGCGAGGGTATTTTCGTCTTTTCACAAGCTACGATGCTCCAAATGAGCTGAAATTTTGTGGGCACCTATAAAATACCATTCTGAACAACTTTAATGTTTTGACCAAAGGCCAATTCGGCCTCTAACATAGGGCTACAAAAACGGGCAGAATGGAAGAACAATTTTCCAGTTTTCTGGGATTTTCAGTTTTTAATGTAACTTTCCTCAATTTCTTGTTCTAATCACTACCAAAACCCTTTATATAACCTTAATTACAACATATGTGAGTCACACATCAAGTTTGGCAGCAAATCCCCAAAACCCTGATTTGATTATTTCATCCAATAATCATCACAATCACTTGCTCATCTTGAAATCAAGCCAAAACTTAAGCTAAATAACATCTTAACACAAGATTTAAAAGATCAAGGACCATGATCAGATTGAATACCTCAAAAACAAGGCTTGGATGAGTGATAGTTCACTTCCTTTGAAATTTCTTGGTTCCTTAGCTTCCCAAGCTTCCAAACTTGCAATCAATCGGTTTAGATTTCTAGCTTAGCACTTGGTTGGTGTGAATCAAGAAGGAATGTGGTTGCTCAAGCTCTCACTTCTCTCTCTCTCTTGGTCGGCTGGAATGATGCAGAAATGGAAGGAAATGAAGCTAAGTTTGTCTTATAAGAAGATGGAAAGATAAGAATTAATTCTAGCCACAAGTTTGGCTAACACTTGGTTTAATCTCAACCACAAAATTTTCTCTTTCTTCCTTGCATTTTCTAACTTCAATTTCTTGGTCAAATCTGATGTTAATTAAGGAGATATTTTATCCAAGAGTCAATAAGTTTGTTTGGTAAGAAAAATGGTAGGCAAGTGGTGCGTTCAATCGGTAGTGCGCGGGACCCGCCGGTTCGCGCCGTTTTTCTTAAAAACTCACGTACTACTGTTTTTTTTTTCTTCCCATTCACTAACCTTATATCATTGCTACTACTCACATATTATTTCTCACTTAAAAGTCACTTTTAATCTCCAAATTTAATCCTTACTTTGTACCGAAAATTCATCCGGTGAAAAATTGCGAAAACCCTAATTTTACTCCGATCTTAAAACCAAAGGTGAAAACCTACTTTCTAGGTTTATTTACACTTATCGTGGAATAAATGGGGTAGCAAGCCTTAATAAAAATAATAATTTCCAAATAAAGGAACATTTTTAAAATAACATGAGGGATTTTCTAATTCCATAAATTGAATTTAGAGTTTCTATTAAAAGATGAGATATTGAAGGAAACCAGTTAATCACAAGTAAACTAGGGTTTTTGATTAAAATTTTAGGGTTTCTAATCTTTTTAAAACAAAATAAGGTTTTAAATCAAACCCAAAGAAATACACTTTAGTATCTTATTTACAAACAATCTCCTAATTTTCGGGGCGTCACACTCTCCCCTCCTTAAAAGAATTTCGTCCTCGAAATTCATACATGCACCTCGAAATAATGTAGGGTATTTTCCTTATATATTCATTTCCAGCTCTCAGGTTTCACTATAGTCAATATTTGGTTAAACAATAGTAAACACGAATCGTACCTTCTATTATCTCCAATGGTTCAGGTAAAGCCTGTTGATCCAGGGAGTACATTCTAGCTGGCACTCTTGACTTAGACCCTTCTAAATCATAGGCAATATAACACATTCAATCAAAACAAGTCGCATAACTTATAGAGCATTAATCTTACGTATCACTCAGGTACTACACTTAATCAAGGCTCGTAACACGTGGATAAGAATGATCCCAAATCCCATGAATATCTTCAATATATTTCACGTCCATACTATTCACATTCCCCGTGCCTTTGCTTTCACAATCCAAATTTATCTCAATATTACGTGAGATCTCAGCTTATCGTAAAGGTGTCACTCTTTGGTATTCGGGGACAAGAATCCACAATAAGGTAATTCACAACTCGAGCCGGCCGGTCCCAAGAGTAAATCACCCGTATTAGAGATTCCTACCCAGCATACATATCTAAAATCTCCAACAATAGACAATCGTTCCACACTTAACAAGTCAATCCCCACAATCCGAGAACCTTCTCCCGGCACGAGCTCAATAGGAGCTCTGATACCATCTGTGACGACCCCACCTCCACCTAAGGCGTACCAAAGGGTTTGGCGGACCGCCTGCCCAGTTCTCGCCAGGACTCACTCACTATCTCAATCGAGTCATGTACACACATCCATGAACCATAAATAACATTCACAATTCAAGCTTATAATTTACATTGATAGAAATCGAGGTACAAAGCCTCAATACACCAAACTAGTTCAAAATGTATACAATCCAAGTACAACATGTTCCATTCGAGGAATAGCGCAAGTACAAGTCAAAAGTCAAAACAATTTCAAGAGCAACTAGACTACGCTAGTCTGTTCACGACTCACGCCTCACTCGTATTCCTGTAAGGAAAACAAATAGCGTGGAATGAGCTAAAAGCCCAGTGAGGTTTCAAATAACAAATTGCCCATTTTAAAAGTATGAATATCCATGTAGCAAGTTAACGGCATCAAAACTCATAAGAGTGGACAATAATATTTCAAGTAGCAAATTTCCAAATGAGCACATATAAAGTGCTTTTCGATTTTCAAAAGGAACAGCAATCCAATAAGCAATAATCACTTTCAAGTATAAGGATACGGAAGGCTCTCAGGAGCCAAATTTCCATTGCATCTCCAGAGCTTGATCAAGTAACAGTTGACACTCCGTCAACTTTCAAGTAGGTAACCAATCCAGTAGAACACCACTTACACGACTCTCCGTCCACCGTTCACCCCCTACTGGGCCCAAAATCCTCAATAAACAGGTGTGGTAATACTCGAGTATACCGTTTAGCCGAGGAGATATCACTCCACTCGACAAAACAAGAGACCCAGGGTTCGTTACCCAATCGACCAAGCCCTTGCCGGCTCGACTCAAGTAACTTGCCGCAGGGTTTCTGGAATTCCAGGAAGTGCGCGCACCACAATCAAGTATATCAAGTCAATTGCAATCAATAAACAAGTACAAGTCACGTAAGGGCAAGTGCGATAAAGTACACTCTTGCCCTATCAATTCACGTATATAACATGTACTCATATTGGTCACGTATCAAGTTCAAGTATCAAGTTCAATTCGGTATTTGAAAGCACTCACCAAAAGATATAGTGCTTCAAGTATTCACGTTCAATTACACTCCAGGCTTGGAGTCCAGATCTGCGATAAAAATTCCAGTTTGAGAACTTTGAAACACGAGTCGAATTCGAAACGTTAACATTCCATTCATTAAAAATCGACCAATTAAAATTCATTTGAAAGACACTCGCGAAACACTTGCTCGCTTTTCAAATCATAAGGTTTTGTAGCATAAATACTTGGAAATAACACTTGAGTTGAAAGTACATGGAAATACAAGTTTACATTGGCCATTAAGTCTTTTCCTCAAGGTACGAGCTCGACCAAGTCTTAACATATAACACTCAAGAAACATAGTAGCCAAGGTCTTTACTAGTTCAAGTGATAAGTACTTAACCTTCACTCAAGTCGCTAATATAGTTTTCTAGTCCTCGAGTAAAAATTCGGGCAGCATGCCCTTTGTGTTTACCTAATTTTCCAGCCTTTTAGGCTTCATTGTTTTTCTCAAACACAACCCAACATTATACATATCAGCAATTCATGTCAAGAGCCGTTCCATAGGCTCACAATATCATAATAACACGAATCGTATTAAGTACAAGTGCAGAAATTCAATTTAGTTCAAAACAGATTTGACGTACAAATGCGGAAATAACATATCCGAGGCTACGCTTATCGGATTAAAATGAAACCTATGCCGTTTCGAAGCTAAGATACAGAGCTACAATATTCATGAAGGTCACTTAGTCCAGTTTCTAATGTAACTTGGTCAAATTCTCGAATTACTAAACCAGAAACCAATTCGTCGGCTGTTTAAACGCAGAACACTGTAATGAACATAACTCAGTGTACAAAAATCCAATTCAGGTGTTCTTAGAGGAATCTTAAAGCTACTTCAGAACACTACAACTTTCATGAAGAGCACTCAGTCAAATTTTCAATGTAACCTGATCAAATTCCCAACTCATGTAACCTGGTTTCAACTATTCGGCTAATCAGCCGCATTTCACTCAAATGACCATATCTCAGTCTACCAAGATCCAATTAAGGTGTTCTTGGAGGCGTTACGACGCTAAGACAGGGTACTAAAACTTTCATGTTTCGGTGAAAGGCTAAATCTAAACGTATCATAGTGAATAAACTCAATCAAAAGGACTGAACTGTCCACGCGGAATTCTGGAAAGTGACCTAGATCAGCGAGGGTATTTTCGTCTTTTCACAAGCTACGATGCTCCAAATGAGCTGAAATTTTGTGGGCACCTATAAAATACCATTCTGAACAACTTTCATGTTTTGACAAAAGGCCAATTCGGCATCTAAAATAGGGCTACAAAAACGGGCAGAATGGAAGAACAATTTTCCAGATTTCTGGGATTTTCAGTTTTTAATGTAACTTTCCTCAATTTCTTGTTCTAATCACTACCAAAACCCTTTATATAACCTTAATTACAACATATGTGAGTCACACATCAAGTTTGGCAGCAAATCCCCAAAACCCTGATTTGATTATTTCATCCAATAATCATCACAATCACTTGCTCATCTTGAAATCAAGCCAAAACTTAAGCTAAATAACATCTTAACACAAGATTTAAAAGATCAAGGACCATGATCAGATTGAATACCTCAAAAACAAGGCTTGGATGAGTGATAGTTCACTTCCTTTGAAATTTCTTGGTTCCTTAGCTTCCCAAGCTTCCAAACTTGCAATCAATCGGTTTAGATTTCTAGCTTAGCACTTGGTTGGTGTGAATCAAGAAGGAATGTGGTTGCTCAAGCTCTCACTTCTCTCTCTCTCCTGGTCGGCTGGAATGATGCAGAAATGGAAGGAAATGAAGCTAAGTTTGTCTTATAAGAAGATGGAAAGATAAGAATTAATTCTAGCCACAAGTTTGGCTAACACTTGGTTTAATCTCAACCACAAAATTTTCTCTTTCTTCCTTGCATTTTCTAACTTAAATTTCTTGGTCAAATCTGATGTTAATTAAGGAGATATTTTATCCAAGAGTCAATAAGTTTGTTTGGTAAGAAAAATGGTAGGCAAGTGGTGCGTTCAATCGGTAGTGCGCGGGACCCATCGGTTCGCGCCGTTTTTCTTAAAAACTCACGTACTACTGTTTTTTTTTTTCTTCCCATTCACTAACCTTATATCATTGCTACTACTCACATATTATTTCTCACTTAAAAGTCACTTTTAATCTCCAAATTTAATCCTTACTTTGTACCGAAAATTCATCCGGTGAAAAATTGCGAAAACCCTAATTTTACTCCGATCTTAAAACCAAAGGTGAAAACCTACTTTCTAGGTTTATTTACACTTATCGTGGAATAAATGGGGTAGCAAGCCTTAATAAAAATAATAATTTCCAAATAAAGGAACATTTTTAAAATAACATGAGGGATTTTCTAATTCCATAAATTGAATTTAGAGTTTCTATTAAAAGATGAGATATTGAAGGAAACCAGTTAATCACAAGTAAACTAGGGTTTTTGATTAAAATTTTAGGGTTTCTAATCTTTTTAAAACAAAATAAGGTTTTAAATCAAACCCAAAGAAATACACTTTAGTATCTTATTTACAAACAATCTCCTAATTTTCAGGGCGTCAC